>NC_135885.1:721481-816481 GCF_964194155.1 Cetorhinus maximus
CCCCTACACCCCGCCCTATCCCTGTAAACTTCTCCAGACCCTACACGCCTCCCTATCCATGTATCCTCTTCCAGCCCCTACACCCCTTCCTATCGCTGTAACCTCCTCCAGTCCTTAAAACCCTCCCTATCTCTGTAACTTCCTCCAGCACCTACACCCCTCCCTATCCCTGCAACCTCCTCGAGCCCCTACCACCCTCCCTATCTCTGTAACCTCCTCCAGCCCCTACCACCCTCCCTATCTCTGTAACCTCTTCCAGCCCCTACGCCCATATCTCTGAAACCTCCTCCAGCCCCTACAACCCTCCCTATCTCTGTAACCTCCACCAGCCCCTACACCCCTCCCTATCTCTGTAACCTCCTCCAGCCCCTACACCCCTATCTCTGAAACCTCCTCCAGTCCCTACAACCCTCCCTATCTCTGTAACCTCCACCAGACCCTTATCCCTTCCCTATCTCTGTAACCTCCTCCAGCCCCTACACCCCTCCCTATCTCTGTAACCTCCTCCAGCTCCTACACTCCTCCCTATCTCAGTAACCTCCTCCAGCCCCTACAACCCTCCCTATCTCTGTAACCTCCTCCAGCCCCTACAACCCTCCCTATCTCTGTAACCTCCTCCAGCCCCCTACACCCCTCCCTATCCCTGTAACCTCCTCCATCCCCTACACTCTTCCCTATCCCTGTAACCTCCTCCAGCCCCTACACCCCTATCTCTGTAACCTCCTCCAGCACCTACAACCCTCCCTATCTCTGTAATCTCCTCCAGCCCCTACACCCCTCCCTTTCTCTGTAACCTCCTCCAGCCCCTGCACCCGTATCTCTGAAACCTCCTCTAGTCCCTACAACCCTCCCTATCTCTGTAACCTCCACCAGCCCCTACACCCCTCCCTATCTCTATAACCTCCTCCAGCCCCTACACCCCTCCCTATCTCTGTAACCTCCTCCAGCCCCTACAACCCTCCCTATCTCTGTAACCTCCTCCAGCCCCTACAACCCTCCCTATCTCTGTAACCTCCTCCAGCCCCCTACACCCCTCCCTATCTCTGTAACCTCCTCCAGCCCCTACACTCTTCCCTATCCCTGTAACCTCCTCCAGCCCCTACACCCCTATCTCTGTAACCTCCTCCAGCCCCTATACTCCTCCCTATCTCTGTAACCTCCTCCAGCACCTACAACCCTCCCTATCTCTGTAATCTCCTCCAGCACCTGCACCCCTCCCTTTCTCTGTAACCTCCTCCAGCCCCTGCACCCCTATCTCTGAAACCTCCTCTAGTCCCTACAACCCTCCCTATCTCTGTAACCTCCACCAGCCCCTACACCCCTCCCTTTCTCTGTAACCTCCTCCAGCCCCTACACCCCTATCTCTGAAACCTCCTCTAGTCCCTACAACCCTCCCTATCTCTGTAACCTCAACCAGCCCCTACACCCCTCCCTATCTCTGTAACCTCCTCCAGTCCCTACAACCCTCCCTATCTCTGTAACCTCCTCCAGCCCCTACAACCCTCCCTATCATTGTAACCACCTCCAGCCCCTACACCCCTCCTTTCTCTGTAATCTCCTCCAGTCCCCCTACAACCCTTCCTATCCCTGTAACCTCTTCCAGCCCTACCCTACCCCAACCCTATCCCTAACTGTACCCCCAACACCTGCGCTTCTCCAATCCTGGCCCCTCGTACATCCCTGATTTTAATCACACCACCACTGGCGGCCATGCTGAACTGGGAATAATCTCTGGTATTTCCTCCCGATATCCCTCTATCTCCCTTTCCTTCTTTACAACCACCTTAAATCCTACCTATTTGACCAAGCTTTTGACCATCTGCCCGATTGTCTCGTTATGTAGCCCAGTGTCACATTTTGTTTTCTAAAGCCTCTCTGAAGAACCATGGGAGGCTTTATTACTTTAAAGATGTAACTTTAACAGGACTAGACAGGGTAGATGCAGGAAGGATGTTCCCGATGGTGGGGGAGTCCAGAACCAGGGGTCACAGTCTGAGGATACGGGGTAGACCATTTAGGACTGAGATGAGGAGAAATTTCTTCACCCAGAGAGTGGTGAGCCTGTGGAATTCATTACCACAGAAAGTAGATGAGACCAAAACATTGTATGTTTTCAAGAAGGAGTTAGATATAGCTCTTGGGGTGAAAGGGATCAAAGGGTAAGGGGAGAAAGCGGGAGCAGGCTATTGAGTTGGATGATCAGCCATGATCATAATGAATGGCGGAGCAGGCTCGAAGGGCCGAATGGCCTCCTCCTGTTCCTAGTTTCTCTGTTTCTATATATATAAATGTAAGTTTTTGTTGATGGGCTTGTGAAAATGAAGGCAGTGACAGAGGCACATGATCCAGTGGCGATTAAGGATTCCCGGAGTTTCTCACACTTGCCGGTGGTGTGGATGATGAGAGTCCCTCACCATCCCCCTCCCCTCTGCCTCCTGACCATCAGTCAGCTCCCTAAACCGC
The DNA here is from genome assembly GCF_964194155.1 of Cetorhinus maximus. Taxonomy (NCBI): domain Eukaryota; kingdom Metazoa; phylum Chordata; class Chondrichthyes; order Lamniformes; family Cetorhinidae; genus Cetorhinus; species Cetorhinus maximus. Next base: position 723,945 of record NC_135885.1, read on the forward strand.
TCAATAACTTACCATAAAAACCCACATCCCAGGAATGAAGAAAAATGTCAAACTAAGGCCGCATTGGACCAAGAATCACACTCGCACCGAGATCACCTTACATCATCATTTTTATTATTATATTCTTTTACTGAAAGACACCCAATTCAGGGCCAAAGGTGAGAGAGCCTGAGGGTCAAAGGTCAGAGAGCAGCCTTGATGCCCACCCACCACAGCAGAGATTTAACAACAGCTCACTCAACACCAACCACACCAACACCCACCAGATTCACTGGACACTGGCACTGTGAGGATTCACCTCGACTGGTACAGTGGTGGGGGTGCAGGGTACAACTCTCTCAGGGGGTGAAGGTGTACAGCTCTCTCCTAGAGGGGAATTGGGGGTTCAACTCTCTCCACGAGTGAGGGACACAGCAGGTACAGCTCCCTCCAGGGTAGGGAGGGGTTGAAGGGGCACAAGGGGTACAGTTCCCTCCAGGGTAGGGAGGGGTTGAAGGGGCACAAGAGGTACAGTTCCCTCCAGGGTAGGGAGGGGTTGAAGGGGCACAGGGGGTACAGTTCCCTCCAGGGTAGGGAGGGGTTGAAGGGGCACAAGGGGTACAGCTCCCTCCAGGGTAGGGAGGGGCTGAAGGGGCACAGGGGGTACAGTTCCCTCCAGGGTAGGGAGGGGTTGAAGGGGCACAGGGGGTACAGCTCCTTGGTGTCTATGAGAAATGTGAGTCTTATTCCTCCCTTAGGAGAATCATCAGGTTAAAGCCAGCCCTGGGGGAAGGGGGCAAAGGTCTTGGATCAAACACTGACTGTTACCCTCTAGCCCTAGGGTAGGCCTAAGCAAAATCCTGTGTGAAGGATTCAGCCCAGATCTCAATGGGGCAAAAAGCCCGGGAAAGGGACTGGGGCTGGATTAGGATCAGGTTCTTGGTAGTAGATTCTTGATTAACAAGGGGGTGAAAGGTTATCGGGGGTAGACAGGGATGTGGGGTTAAGGTTACAATCAGATCAGCCATGATCGTATTGAATGGTGGAGCAGGTTCGAGGGGCTGAATGGCCTCCTCCTACTCCTAATTTATTTCTTTGTAGGGTCAAGATCAGGATGGATGCTGGGATTACAATGGGAATTGGGACCAGGGTCAGCATTAGCATTTCTGATTCACATTCACACTGTTTGTGCAACAATTGCCAGGGGCATTAAGCAGGAAGGGAGGGCATTGACCAGTGGGGGCATTAACTATTAGATAAGGGGCATTAACCAGTCAGGAAGGGGCACTAAGCAGTGGGAGAAGGGCATTAACCAGAGCACTCATCTCTCAATCTACCCTATTCAATAGTTTTACATTTTTTTGTGTTCTGATCGAATGAAAACTTCCAGATCCCAGAGGGGCATTGGGAAGTGAGACAAGGAATGATATCGGAATCCGTGCACCCAGTCAGCATCCCAAGGTCTTCCTGACTCTGGCTCTTGCCAGGGACAAGGTGCACATTGCAGTAGCTTCCCAATGGGAATGATGGGGATGCTATGGAATCCACCAGGGTCTCCATGGTGTTGGTGTGGATCCTGGAGCCCTGTTTAGTGCCTCGTCAGGCAGCTCCCTGGAGGCAGAGTCCTGCAGTGGAGACGGAAACCATTAGAACCACAAACCCAAATGCCCCACTAATGGGGCAGCTGGGATTAAAGGTTGCAACACGGCTGACACAAATCCACCTAAGGGGTTTCTCCACTACTCTGAGGGGCACCAACTCCGGGAATCTTTATTTTGGAACTTTATTCACACAGCCGAAGGCATCTCCACTTTGAGGCTCGCTCACATTCTCCTTTCTGTCTGAATTGGACCCATTCATCGAGAATGCCAACATCCCCAGCTACGGGCTGCCAGCCATCCCCAGCTACGGGCTGCCAGCCATCCCCAGCTATGGGCTGCCAGCCATCCCCAGCTATGGGCTGCCAGCCATCCCCAGCTATGGGCTGCCAACATCCCCAGCTACGGGCTGTTTGATTGGCTGCCAACATCCCCAGCTAAGATCCTCCCACCGCCTTTTAATTGGACAGCAAGCATGGGGGTGAGGGGTTAGGGGTAAGGTTAGGTTAGGGTTGGGAGTAAGAGTTGGGGTAGGGTTGGGTTGTTGTTGGGGTTACTGTAAGGGATAGGGTTGGGTTTAGGGTTGGGTTTAGGGTTGGGGTTAAGCTTAGTGGTGGGGTTGGGGATTGGATTCGGGGTAGGGTTGGCATAGGGATGGGGGTTAGGTTTTCAGATTAGGGTTAGGGTTGAGGGTAGGTTTAGGGTTGGTGGTCGGGTTGGGGGTAGAGTTGGGGATAGGGTTGGGAGTATGGTTGGGGGTTGGGGGTATGGTTGGGGGTTGGGGGTATGGTTGGGGGTTGGGGGTATGGTTGGGGGTTGGGGTTAGTGGTTGGGTTGGGGGTAGTGTTGGGGATAAGGTTGGGGGTATGGTTGGGGGTTGGGGTTAGTGGTTGGGTTGGGGGTAGAGTTGGGGATAGGGTTGGGGTATGGTTGGGGGTATTGTTGGGTGTTGGGGTTAGTGGTTGGGTTGGGGTTAGAGTTGGGGATAGGGTTGGGGGTATGGTTGGGGGTTGGGGTTGGTGGTTGGGTTGGGGGTAGAGTTGGGGATTGGGTTGGGGGTATGGTTGGGGGTTGGGGGTATGGTTGGGGGTTGGGGGTATGGTTGGGGGTATGGTTGGGGGTTGGGGTTAGTGGTCGGGTTGGGGGTAGAGTTGGGGATTGGGTTGGGGGTATGGTTGGGGGTTGGGGGTATGGTTGGGGGTTGGGGGTATGGTTGGGGGTTGGGGGTATGGTTGGGGGTATGGTTGGGGGTTGGGGTTAGTGGTCGGGTTGGGGGTAGAGTTGGGGATTGGGTTGGGGGTATGGTTGGGGGTTGGGGGTGTGGTTGGGGGTTGGGGGTATGGTTGGGGGTATTGTTGGGTGTTGGGGTTAGTGGTTGGGTTGGGGTTAGAGTTGGGGATAGGGTTGGGGGTATGGTTGGGGGTTGGGGTTGGTGGTTGGGTTGGGGGTAGAGTTGGGGATTGGGTTGGGGGTATGGTTGGGGGTTGGGGGTATGGTTGGGGGTATGGTTGGAGGTTTGGGTTAGTGGTCGGGTTGGGGGTAGAGATGGGGATAGGGTTGGGGTAGGGAGCTGCTGGCCGAGAGATTGCAATGGACTGCAACCTGCAGACCCGTGTGGGGTCACGAGGTGGAAATGATGCTGAATCCTGAAAATAATTTATCAGCAGAGGATTCCACCCAATGTTCAACATTACCCCACCACACACGGGCACGCAGTGAGATCCCATGTGCAGCAGTAGATACACTCAGAGCATATTCATATTAATTCCGGCTATTCAACCTCCCCGAACTCCCAATTCACTCCACGGGCCATTGTTAGAACTGGCTCATTACTAACCCTTTCAGTCTAATCTGCATTCCTGGGAATCGATGTGCCTGACAGTTTTCCTGCAAACAGTCCCCAAGTTTTGAGTTCAAATAACAGCATTGAATATGATGAAAATTCCCTGGGCTTGACTGAATGAAAAGTAAGAACAACAGTGCAGCACTCCCTCAGTACTGACCCTCTGACAGTGCAGCACTCCCTCAGTACTGACCCTCTGACAGTGCAGCACTCCCTCAGTACTGACCCTCTGACAGTGCAGCACTCCCTCAGTACTGACCCTCTGACAGGGCAGCACTCCCTCAGTACTGACCCTCTGACAGTGCAGCACTCCCTCAGTACTGACCCTCTGACAGTGCAGCACTCCCTCAATGCCTTTGACAAGGTCCCACGTGGGAGACTTATAAAGAAGGCAAATGCACATGGGATACAGGGTAATTTGATAAGGTGGATTCAAAATTGGCTTAGTTGTAGGAGGCAGAGGGTGATGACAGAAGGATGCTTTAGTGACTGGAAGCCAGTGTCCAGTGGCGTACCACAGGGATCTGTGCTGGGTCCCCTATTATTTGTCATTCATATAAACAACATAGATGACTATGTGGGGGGTAGGATTAGTAAGTTTGCGGATGACACAAAGATTGGCCGGGTGGTTAACAGTGAGGTTGAGTGTCTTGGGCTACAGGAAGATATAGACGGGATGGTCAAATGGGCAGATAAGTGACAGCTGGAATTTAACCCTGAAAAGTGTGAGGTGATACACTTTGGAAGGAGTAATTTGACAAGGAAGTATTCAATGAACGGCATGACAATAGGAAGTTCTGAGGAACAAAGGGACCTTGGTGTGTGTGTCCATAGATCTCTGAAGGCGGAGGGGCACGTTAGTGGGGTGGTGAAAAAGGCATATGGGACACTTGCCTTTATCAATCGAGGCATAAATTACAAAAGTAGGGAGGTGATGTTGGAGTTGTATAGAACCTTGGTGAGGCCACAGCTGGAGTACTGTGTGCAGTTCTGGTTGCCTCATTATAGGAAGGATGTGATTACACTGGAGGGGGTGCAGAGGAGATTCACCAGGATGTTGCCTGGGATGAAACATTTAAGTTATGAAGAGAGGTTGGATAAACTTGGGTTGTTTTTGTTGGAGCAGAGAAGACTGAGGGGTGACCTGATCGAGGTGTACAAGATTTTGAGGGGCATGGACAGGGTGGATAGGGAGCAGCTGTTCCCCTTAGTTGAAGGGTCAGTCACAAGGGGACATAAGTTCAAGGTGAGGGGCAGGAGGTTTAGGGGGGATGTGAGGAAAAACTTTTTTACCCAGAGGGTGGTGAGGGTCTGGCATGCGCTGCCTGGGAGGGTGGTGGAGGCGGGTTGCCTCACATCCTTTAAAAAGTACCCGGATGAGCACTTGGCACTTCATAACATTCAAGGCTATGGGCCAAGTGCAGGTAAATGGGATTAGGTAGGTAGGTCAGGTGATTCTCACGTGTCGGTGCAGCCTCGATGGGCCGAAGGGCCTCTTCTGCACTGTGTGATTCTGTGATACTGACCCTCCGACAGTGCAGCGCTCCCTCAGTACTGACCCTCTGACAGTGCAGCGCTCCCTCAGTACTGACCCTCTGACAGTGCAGCATTCCCTCAGTACTGACCCTCTGACAGTGCGGCACTCCCTCAGTACTGACCCTCTGACAGTGCAGCACTCCCTCAGTACTGACCCTCTGACAGTGCAGCACTCCCTCAGTACTGACCCTCTGACAGTGCAGCACTCCCTCAGTACTGACCCTCTGACAGTGCAGCACTCCCTCAGTACTGAGCCTGGATTAAACCCTTGTGCAGAAAAGTTTTGCAACCTCAATCTTGTATCAATATTTAACTCAAGGTGCATTTCAGCGATTGGGAGGATATCAAAATGTCAATGATCGTTGAATATTTCGAAGGCAGAGGTAGAAGCTTCTTGTTCAGCAAGGGAATCAAATGTTATCAGGGTAGACGGGAATGTGCAATTAGCAGCACAAACCAATCAGCTATGACCGTATTCAATGGTGGAGCAGGCATCGAGGGGCCAAATGGCCTCCTTCTGCTCCTATTTCTAATGTTCGTATGTTGATTTCCTACATATAAATATGTGCCCCTGTGCAGAATATAATCAGCTAATGCAGTGACTGCCTTTTAAAGCATTGAGTCCTGTAATAAAACATCACCAAATCATTGATCCAAGCACACAGAATCCACCCCAGAGATTTGGGTACCGCACACAATGACTCTCACTGGGGTACGGGTCCCACACACACTGACTCTCACTGGGGTACGGGTCCCACACACACTGACTCTCACTGGGGTACGGGTCACACACACACTGACTCTCACTGGGGTACGGGTCCCACACACACACTGACTCTCACTGGGGTACAGGTCCCACACACACTGACTCTCACTGGGGTACGGGTCCCACACACACTGACTCTCACTGGGGTACGGGTCCCACACACACTGACTCTCACTGGGGTACAGGTCCCACACACACTGACTCTCACTGGGGTACGGGTCCCACACACACTGACTCTCACTGGAGTACGGGTCCCACACACACTGACTCACACTGGGGTACGGGTCCCACACACACTGACTCTCACTGGGGTACGGGTCCCACACACACTGACACTCACTGGAGTATGGGTCCCACACACACTGACTCTCACTGGGGTACGTGTCCCACACACACTGACTCTCACTGGGTTACAGGTCCCACAAACACTGACTCTCACTGGGGTACAGGTCCCACACACACTGACTCTCACTGGGGTACGGGTCCCACACACACTGACTCTCACTGGGGTACAGGTCCCACACACACTGACTCTCACTGGGGTACGGGTCCCACACACACTGACTCTCACTGGGGTACGGGTCCCACACACACTGACTCTCACTGGGGTACGGGTCCCAGACACACTGTCTCACTGGGGTACAGGTCCCACACACACTGACTCTCACTGGGGTACGGGTCCCACACACAATGACTCTCACTGGGGTACGGGTCCCACGCACGCTGACTCTCACTGGGGTACGGGTCCCACACACACTGACTCTCACTGGGGTACGGGACCCACACACACTGACTCTCACTGGGGTATGGGTCCCACGCACACTAACTCTCACTGGGGTATGGGACCCACACACACTGACTCTCACTGGGGTATGTGTCCCACACACACTGACTCTCACTGGGGTACTGGTCCCACACACACTGACTCTCACTCGGGTACGGGTCCCACACACACTGACTCTCACTGGGGTACGGGTCCCACACACACTGACTCTCACTGGGTACGGGTCCCACACACACTGACTCTCACTGGGGTATGGGTCCCACACACACTGACTCTCACTCGGGTACGGGTCCCACACACACTGACTCACACTGGGGTACGGGTCCCACACACACTGACTCTCACTGGGGTACGGGTCCCACACACACTGACACTCACTGGAGTATGGGTCCCACACACACTGACTCTCACTGGGGTACGTGTCCCACACACACTGACTCTCACTGGGTTACAGGTCCCACAAACACTGACTCTCACTGGGGTACAGGTCCCACACACACTGACTCTCACTGGGGTACGGGTCCCACACACACTGACTCTCACTGGGGTACAGGTCCCACACACACTGACTCTCACTGGGGTACGGGTCCCACACACACTGACTCTCACTCGGGTACGGGTCCCACACACACTGACTCTCACTGGGGTACGGGTCCCAGACACACTGTCTCACTGGGGTACAGGTCCCACACACACTGACTCTCACTGGGGTACGGGTCCCACACACACTGACTCTCACTGGGGTACGGGTCCCACGCACGCTGACTCTCACTGGGGTATGGGACCCACACACACTGACTCTCACTGGGGTATGGGTCCCACGCACACTAACTCTCACTGGGGTATGGGACCCACACACACTGACTCTCACTGGGGTATGTGTCCCACACACACTGACTCTCACTGGGGTACTGGTCCCACACACACTGACTCTCACTCGGGTACGGGTCCCACACACACTGACTCTCACTGGGGTACGGGTCCCACACACACTGACTCTCACTGGGTACGGGTCCCACACACACTGACTCTCACTGGGGTATGGGTCCCACACACACTGACTCACACTCGGGTACGGGTCCCACACACACTGACTCTCACTGGGTATGGGTCCCACACACACTGACTCTCACTGGGGTACGGGTCCCACACACACTGACTCTCACTCGGGTACGGGTCCCACACACACTGTCTCACTGGGGTACAGGTCCCACACACACTGACTCTCACTGGGGTACGGGTCCCACACACACTGACTCTCACTCGGGTACGGGTCCCACACACACTGACTCTCACTGGGTATGGGTCCCACACCAGACTCTCACCTGCCCTTACCACTGTTACCAGTTCAGCCCCAGTGGAGACAGGGCTGAGGTTCTGGGAGTCAGCACGATGGTGACATGCAAGGTTATAATTGGTCCATTTTCCACTCAGAGGGTCCAATCTTCATGTGAGAGGGATCCTGGTTTGTGAGAGGCTGGATTCCTTCGCTGGGCCCACTTATCCAGCTTTGGTGCTGAGTCATGTCTGTTTCTGGCCAATGAGAGTGCGGACACTCCTTGGTGAACTCTGACCTTGGGCCTCGGTTAGACGTTGCTTCTCTCTGTATTTACAACAAAAACACAAACCCAAAAGCATCACTTGTCCTTCACTGGACGCAATTGCACAGGAAATAAAGCGATTCCATGGATCCTCCGGCGGAGTTCTGGAACCTTCCTTCACTGCAAGTAGCGGTAAATCTTGAAGCAGTGATTGCCTGAGTCTGCCACTGCTACATGTCCATCTGAGGTCAATGCCAGACCTTGGGGTCCATACAGGGGATCAGCAGAGGTGTTAATGTAGGAGAGAAAAGATCCTGAGCTGTCAAACACCTGGAGAGAGAGAGAGAGAGAGAGAGAAAGGCACAAACAGAGAGAGAGAGAAGGTCAGAGACAAGGGTAGATGTCCACATAGGAAACCGACAGATAATGCAAGAGCTAGGAGCTCAACTCTCTACACTGTCCCCATCAAACACTCCCAGGACAGGTACAGCACAGGGTTAGATACAGAGTAAAGCTCCCTCTACACTGTCCCCATCAAACACTCCCAGGACAGGTACAGCACAGGGTTAGATACAGAGTAAATCTCCTTCTACACTGTCCCCATCGAACACTCCCAGGGCAGGTACAGCGTGGGGTTAGATACAGAGTAAAGCTCCCTCTACACTGTCCCCATCAAACACTCCCAGGGCAGGTACAGCGTGGGGTTAGATACAGAGTAAAGCTCCCTCTACACTGTCCCCATCAAACACTCCCAGGGCAGGTACAACGTGGGGTTAGATACAGAGTAAAGCTCCCTCTACACTGTCCCCATCAAACATTCCCAGGAAGGTACAGCACAAGGTTAGATATAGAGTAAAGCTCCCTCTACACTGTCCCCATCAAACACTCCCAGGACAGGTACAGCACGGGGTTAGATACAGAGTAAATCCTGTTTTTCCAACATTCTCACCTGTATCCGGCTGTTTCCCCAGTCAGCGATGATAATGTTCCCATTGGTGTCGGCAGCCACTCCCGTCGGAGCGTTGAATTGTCCGTTCCCCTCGCCATGAGATCCAAACTTGAAGAGGAATTCACCTTCCGAGTTATATACCTGGACAGGTCACCACAATGTCAGTCACAGCCCTCAACCTCCCACCCAATAATCAGCCAATCAGGAGCCCGTCCTCCAGGACAGGCTGTCCCAACCCAACCACCCGAAATCTGGCAGGAGAGGCCAGCCCTGGAGCCACAGCCTGTCCAGCTGCCTGTCGGGAGCTCAGCCTGTTTCTCGCAGTTGGAGTGGAAAGCGGGGATTCGGGGAACATGCAACACTCGACCCTGGACTCACCTTGACTGAGTGATTGTGGAAATCTGTCACCAGGATCTCATTCTTATTGTTGACGGCAACAAAATGCGGCCCTGTAACAGGGGAGAAAATTAGCTGAACCCTCACATCACCTCCGCACACATTACATCACACACAGTCACAGAATTATTACAGTATAGAAGGAGGCCATTCAGCCCATCGTCTCTGCACCGGCTCTCTGGGCATTACATCCTGTATTAGCTGCATTGAGGCTTCCACAGGGTTTGTCAGGTGATGAGGCATCTCGAAGCAGGTCAGAAAGATATTGGAGAGGATGGGGGTGGATCCCATTATTCTGATCCATGCTGGGACCAACAGCATCAGGAAGATTCGGCAAGAGGAGCTTTTTGGGAATCCCAACAAACTGGAAACTAAATAAACAGACAGGATCTCAGTGTTGGAGTCTCTGAATTGTTGGGTGATCTATGTGCAGTGTCAGTGGGAGAGCTAGGGTTAGGGAAGTGAAAATGTCGCTGAAGGATGGGGTGGAACTGGATCATGGGATACTGGGACCAGAACTGGAACAGGGAGAAGCTGCGCTATTGGGATAGGCTCCACCTGAAATGGGCTGAACCAGGATTTTTGCAGAAAGGGTAAATTGGTCTATCACACTGGGATTGAGCTCAACGTGGTGTTTGATTGAGAAAAAGGTGAAACAGTTACTAAGATTCTAGCTTTAGGTGAGACTGAATTTAATGGGATGAGACAGAGACTGTCCACAGTAAACTGGGTAAATCTGTTAATGAGTAACATGACCGAGGATCAGGGAAGGGGAGGAAAGAAAGAGTTTAGCGTGATACAGAAACCATTAATAACTATAAAGAGCATGAATTCTGCTAGTCTAATAAACAGCCACAGAAACTAACGAGGCAGCACAACCCAAAGAAAAAGCAAACAGAAATGCAGAAACTCTAGGTGCAGATCTCCTCCTCCTGGAGGTCCCCAGCATCACAGATGCCAGTCTTCAGCCAATTCAATTCACTCCATGTGATATCAGGAAACGGCTGAAGGCACTGGATACTGCAAAGGCTATGGGCCCTGACAATATTCTGACAATAGTATTGAATACCTGTGCTCCAGAACTTGCTGCGCCCCTAACCAAGCTGTTCCAGTACAGCTACAACACTGGCATCTACCCGGCTATGTGGAAAATTGCCCAGGTATGTCCTGTACACAAAAAGCAGGACAAGTCCAACATGGCCAATTACCGCCCCATCAGTCTACTCTCCATCATCAGTAAAGTGATGCAAGGGGTCATCAACAGTGCTATCAAGCGGCACTTGGTTAGCAATAACCTGCTCACTGACGCCCAGTTTGGGTTCTGCCAGGGGCACTCAGCTCCTGACCTCATTACAGCCTTGGTTCAAACATGGACAAAAGAGCTGAACTCCCGAGGTGAGGTGAGAGTGACTGCCCTTGACATCAAGGCTGCATTTGACCGAGTGTGGCATCAAGGAGCCCTAGCAAAACTGGAGTCAATGGGAATCAGGGGGAAAACTCTCTGCTGGTTGGAGTCATACCTAGCACAAAGGAAGATGGTTGTGGTTGTTGGAGGTCAGTCAGCTCAGCTCCAGGACATCACTGCAGGAGTTCCTCAGGGTAGTGTCCTCGGCCCAACCATCTTCAGCTGCTTCATCAATGACCTTCCTTCCATCATAAGGTCAGAAGTGGGGATGTTCGCTGATGGTTGCACAATGTTCAGCACCTTTCGCAAATCCTCAGATACTGAAACAGTCCATGTCCAAATGCAGCAAGACCTGGACAATATCCAGGCTTGGGCTGACAAGTGGCAAGTAACATTCACACCACACAAGTGCGAGGTAATGACCATCTCCAACAAGAGAGAACCCAACCATCGCCCCTTGACATTCAATGGCATTACCATCACTGAATCCCCCAATATCAACATCCTGAGGGTTACCATTGACCAGAAACTGTACTGGACTAGCCATATAAATACTGTGGCTACAAGAGCAGGTCAGAGGCTAGGAATCCTGCAATGAGTAACTCACCTCCTGACTCCCCAAAGCCTGTCCACCATCTACAAGGCACAAGCCAGGAGTGTGATGGAATACTCCCCACTTGCCTGGATGAGTGCAGCTCCCACAACACTCAAGAAGCTTGACACCGTCCAGGACAAAGCAGCCCGCTTGATTGGCACCACATCCAAAAACATTCACTCCCTCCACCACCGACACACAGTTACAGCAGTGTGTACCATCTACAAGATGCACTGCAGGAATTCACCAAGGCTCCTTAGACAGCACCTTCCAAACCCACGACCACTACCATCTAGAAGGACAAGGGCAGCAGATAGATGGGAACACCACCACCTGGAAGTTCCCCTCCAAGTCAATCACCATCCTGACTTGGAAATATATCATCGTTCCTTCACTGTTGCTGGGTCAAAATCCTGGAACTCCCTCCCTAACAGCACTGTGGGTGTACCTACAGCACATGGACTGCAGCGGTTCAAGAAGGCAGCTCACCACCACCTTCTCAAGGGCAATTAGGGATGGGTAATAAATACTGGCCCAGTCAGCGAAGTCCGCATCCGGTGAATGAATGAAATTAAAAAAAAGATCCTGGTGAATGGGAAAAGGAAGAAAGAGCTGCAAAGGTAGGAAATGATATAAAAAGACAACATCGAGAGGAAGCTTGCCAGGGATATTCAAACGGGAGAAATTTGACAATATCTGGGTGGTCAGGAGCAATGGGCCTTTGTAAACTGATAATGGAGACATTGTCAATGAAAGTAAGGAAATGGTGGACATGTTGGACACTGACACTGTGTCAGAGTGAGCAGAGGGCCCGGGCAGTGGTGACCCTGTCAGGTTTCGCTGATTCTCTGGGGTGCCGGGCCCTGTGGCCTCCCCTCCCCCACCATCCCATGTCTCTGGTCAGCACCATCTACATCAGGCCGGCTGCCACATTGCCAAGGGAGCTGAGCACTGGAATGGGAGCTGAGAGGGGAGGTGGTGCATTGCGGTATTGTCACTGGGCTAGTAATCCAGAGACCCAGGGTAATGCTCTGGGGACCTGGGATCGAATCCTGCTATGGCAGATGGTGGAGTTTGAATTCAATAAAAACCTGGAATTAAAAAAGAAAAGTCTAATGACCATTGTCGATTGCTGTAAAAACCCATCTGGTTCACTAATGCCCTTTAGGGAAGGAAATCTGCTGTCCTTACCTGGTCTGGCCTACATGTAACTCCAGACCCACAGCAAAGTGATTGACTCTTAAATGCCCTCTGAACAAGGGCAATTAGGGATGGCCAATAAGTTACGCCCACATCCTGTGAATGAATAAAAGAAAGGAGCTGCCATATTGCCAAGAACGGGCTGGGGTCAACACAAGTGGCTGGAGTCCTTGACCTGGAGGAAATGCAAAGTTCACTTTATCAAAACCTGCAGCAGGGTGACACGAGAAAGAACAGGGTATTAAGGACAGCTGAAAGACTGTGGACAGACTGTGGCTACCTGGGGAGAGAGAGCTCCCCAAAACTCCATATCCACCTCATCTCCATTCCCCCAGGGAATTACAGACTGGTTAGTCTAACATCAGTAGTAGGGAAAATGCTAGAGACTATTATAAAGGATGTGATAACAGGGCACTTAGAAAATATCAACGGGATTAGACAAAGTCAACTTGGATTTATGAAGGGAAATCATGTTTGACAAACCAACTGGAGTTTTTTGAGGATGTAACTAGTAGAATAGATAAGGGAGAACCAGTGGATGTGGTGTATTTGGATTTTCAGAAAACTTTTGATAAAGTCCCACATAAGAGGTTAGTGTGTAAAATTAAAGCACATGGGATTGGGGGTAATATATTGGCATGGATTGAGAATTGGTTAGCAGATAGGAAACAGAGAGCAGGAATAAATGGGTCTATTTTGGAATGGCAGGCGGTGACTACTGGGGTACCACAGGGATCAGTGCTTGGGCCCCAGCTATTCACAATATATATCAATGATTTGGATGAGGGAACCAAATGTAATATTTCCAAATTTGCTGATGACACGAAACTAGGTGGGATTGTGAGTGGTGAGGAGGGGGTTAAGAGGCTTCAAGGCGATTTGGACAGGTTGAGTGAGTGGGTAAATACATGGCAGATGCAGTTTAATGTGGGTAAGTGTGAAGTTATCCACTTCAGTAGGAAAGACAGAATGGCAGAGTATTATTTAAATAGTGATAGATTGGGAAATGTTGATGTGCAAAGGGACCTGGGTGTCCTTGTACACCAATCACTGAAAGCAAGCATGCAGGTGCATCAAGCAGTTAAGAAGGCAAATGGTATGTTGGCCTTCATTGCGAGAGGACTTGAGTACAGGGACAAGGATATGAGAATATAAGAACTAGAAGCAGGAGTAGGCCATTCAGCCCCTCGAGCCTGCCCCGCCATTCAATATGATCATGGCTGATCTCATTTCGGCCTCAACTCCAATTTCCCGCCCTCTCCCCATAACCTTTCAACCCGTTACTAATTAAAAATCTGTCTATCTCCTCCTTAAATTTATTCAGCGCCCCGGCATCCACTGCACTCTGAGGTAGTGAATTCCACAGATTCACAACCCTTTGAGAAAAGTAATTCCTCCTCATCTCTGATTTAAATCCACCACCCCTCAGCCTAAAACTATGGCCTCGCATTCTAGAATGCCCCACAAGTGGAAACACCCGCTCCACGTCTACTTTGTCTATCCCCTTTAGCATCTTATATACCTCAATTAGATCTCCTCTCATCCTTCTAAACTCTAGTGAGTATAGGCCTAAACTGCTCAATCTCTCTTCATAAGACAAGCCCCGCATCTCTGGAATCAATCTAGTGAACCTCCTCTGAACTGCATGCAGTGCAACTACATCCTTCCTCAAGTAAGGGGACCAAAACTGTGCGCAGTACTCCAGGTGCGGTCTCACCAATGCCTTGTACAGTTGCAACAACACTTCCCTATTTTTATACTCAATTCCTTTCGCAATAAATGCCAAAATTCCATTTGCCTTCATTATTACCTGCTGTACCTGCATACTGGCTTTCAGCGATTCATTCACGAGGACACCCAGACCCCTCTGCACTGAAGCATTCTGAAGTTTCTCTCCATTTAAATAATAAGTCGCCTTTTTATTCTTCCAACCAAAATGGATAACCTCACACTTATCCACCTTAAACTCCATCTGCCAAATTTTGGCACATTCACCTAACCTGTCCATATCCATTTGTAAATTTCTTTCTTCTTCATTGCAACTTACTTTCTCACCTATTTTGGTGACATCTGCAAATTTAGCTATAGTACCTTCTATCCCTGAATCCAAGTCATTAATATAGATTGTAAATAGTTGGGGCCCAAGGACCGAACCCTGTGGCACCCCGCTAGTTACAGCTTGCCATCCAGAAAAAGACCCATTTATCCCAACTCTCTGCTTTCTGTTGGTTAGCCAATCCTCTATCCAAGCTAATATATTGTCCTTTACTCTGTGTGATCTTACCTTGTGTTTTAATCTTTTGTGCGGCACATTATCAAAGGCCTTCTGGAAGTCCAGATATCCTACATCTACAGGATCCCCATTACCCACTTTGCTTATCACATCTTCAAAGAAATTAGTCAAACACGATTTACTCTTCATAAAACCTCTGATGGATTGCATTTTGACTTTCCAAATGCCCCATTACTACTTCCTTAATAATGGATTCCAACAATTTCCCTAAGACAGATGTTAAACTAACTGGTCTATAGTTTCCTACTTTCTCCCTCCCTCCCTTTTTGAATAAGGGCATTATATTACCATTTTTCTAATCCATTGGAATCTTTCCAGAATCCAGGGAATTTTGGAATATTATAGCCAATGCATCCACTATCTCTGCTGCCACTTCCTTTAAGACCCTGGGATGTAGGCCATCAGGTCCTGGGGACTTGTCACCCTTTAATCCCAATAGTTTGCTCAGTACTTTTTCTCTAGTGATGGTGATTGTTCTAAGTTCCTCCTTCTCTAAACCCTCTGCACTACCTGTTACTATTGGGTTAGTACCAGTGTCCTCCACCGTGAAAACTGAGGCAAAATATTGATTAAGCGTCTCTGCCATTTCTGCGTTCCCCACTATTAACTCCCCAGCCTCATCCTCCAAGGGACCAACATTCACTTTAGCTACTCTCTTTCCTTTTATATACTTGTAGAAGCTTTTGCTATCAGTTTTTACATTTTGCCCTACTTTTCTTTCATAATTTATCTTTGTCCTTTTTATTATTTTTTTAGTAACCCTTTAAAAGTTCCCCAATCTTCCAGCCTGCCACTGACCTTTGCAATTTGGTATGCCTTAGTTTTTGCTTTTAAGTTATCTTTAACTTCCTTGCTTAGCCATGGGTGCTTTTTCCCCCTCTTACCATCTTTCTTCCTCTTTGGGATATATTTTACTTGGGAGAAATTGAATATCTCCTTAAATATCTGCCACTGTTCATCAACTGTCCTACCTTGTAGTCTTCCTGCCCAGTCCACAAGGGCCAAATCTGCCCTCATGCTGATGTAGTTACCTTTGTTTAACTCCAGAACACTAGTGTGGGACTCAAGTTTCTCGCTCTCAAACTGAACTTGAAATTCTAGCATGCTATGATCACTCTTCCCTAGAGGATCCTTTACTCTGAGATCATTAATTAATCTCATCTCATTACACAAAACCAAATCCAGAATAGCCTGCTCCCTGGTTGGTTCCACAACATATTGCTCCAAGAAACAATCTCTAATACACTCTATGAACTCTCTCTCGAGGCTACCCTTGCCAATTTGATTAGTCCAGTCTATATGCATATTAAAATCACCCATGATTATTGCTGTGCCTTTGTTTCATGCTCCCAGTATTTCCTGGTTTATACTGTGCCCTACTGTTTAACTACTGTTTGGGGGCCTATAGATTACTCCCACCAGGGACTTCTTTCCCTTGCTATTTCTTATTTCTACCCAGGCTGACTCAATATCTTGCTCTCCAGTGCCTATATCATTCCCCACTATACATTCCTTTACTAACAAAGCTACACCACCTCCTTTTCCTTCCTGCCTATCCTTCCAGAACACTGAGTACCCTTAGATATTCAACTCCCAAACCTGTTCTCCCTGTAACCACATCTCAGTAATCGCCACCACATCATATCTATTTATCTCTATTTGCGTTGTTAACTCATTAGTTTTATTCTGAATGCTACGCGCAAAGCCCTGTCTACAACCCTAGTTATGTGATTCGCCAGGACACTGATCCCAGCCTGATTCAAATGGAGCCTGTCCAAATGGAATAGTTCCCTCTTTCCTCAGTACTAGTGCCAATGTCCCGTGAATTTGAACCCACTTCTCCCACACCAATCTTTGAGCCACGCATTTACCTCTTTAATCTTATTGACCCTGTGCCAATTAGCTCGTGGCTCAGGTAGTAATCGGGAGATTATTACCTTTTGGGTTCTGCTTTTTAATTTAGCCACTAGCTGCCCATATTCCCTCAGCAGAACCTCTTTCCTTGTTCTACCTATATCGTTGGTACCTACGTGGACCACGGCAACTGGATCTTTCCCCTCCCACTCCAAGTTCCTCTGCAGCCCAGATGCGATAACCTTAACCCTGGCACCAGGTAGGCAACACAGCCTTCGGGACTCTCGATCCTGGCTACATAGAACAGTATCTATTCCCCTAACTATACTATCCCCGATTACAACTACATTTCTCTTTTCTCCCCCCACTTGAATGGCTCCCTGTACCATAGTGCTATGGTCAGTTTGCTCATCCTCCCTACAGTCCCCGCTCTCACCCACACAGGGGACAAGAATCTCAAACCTGTTGGATAAGGACAAGGACTGAGGGTCCTGCAATGCTACTTCCTGGGTCCCTCTACCTCCCTCACTCATAGTCACACCCTCCTGTCCCTGATCACTGGCCAAATTTAAGGTAGTTAATCTAAGGGGTGTGACTGTCTCCTGAAACACAGCGTCCAGGTAACTCTCCCCCTCCCTGATGTGTCACAGTGTCCGAAGCTCAGACTCCAGCTCATCAGCTCTGAGCCGGAGTTCCTCGAACAACCAACATTTGCTACAGGTGTGGTCACTGGGAACCACAATGGGATCCTCCAGCTCCCACATTATGCAGCTACAATACATCGTCTGACCCTGCATCTCTATTTTATTTAATTAGCTTTTCAATTTGTTTTTAAATTTCCTACTGGTCATTAGTTTATCAATCTGTAAAATATTTCTCCTATTTACCTTTAATCTGAAAGCAAGTTAGAATAGAGATTCAAAATACACGTTTTAAAATCAACTGGAACTCGCTCTCTCTGCTGAGTTGAAGCTGAAGTGTTCGGCCTCCGATCCTGAGCCCCAGTCATCACCTTTAATCTGAAATCAACTTAGTAGTTCAAACTAGCAGTTACTTACCAACCAATAAACTTACGGTTTTCCTGTGATGTCACTCTTTGTTTTTTTCACTCGGTGACGGTAACTGCAGAGGACGCTCTTCCCGGACTGCTTCACGATGATGGTGACTGCAGCGGACGCTTTTCCTGGACTGCTTCAGGGTGATGGTGACTGCAGCAGACGCTCTTCCCAGACCACTTCAGGGTGATGGTGACTGCAGCAGACACTCTTCCCAGACCACTTCACAATGATGGTGACTGCAGCAGACGCTCTTCCCAGACCACTTCACGATGATGGTGACTGCAGAGGACACTCTTCCCAGCTTCTCAGGATGTCTTACTGCAGCTGTACAGGGCCTTGGTGAGGCCACACCTGGAGTATTGTGTGCAGTTTTGGTCTCCTTATCCAAGAAAGAAAAATATACTTGCCATAGAGGGAGTTCAGCAAAGGTTCACCAGGCTGATTCCTGGGATGGCAGGATTGTCGTATGAGGAGAGATTGGGCTGACTAGGCCAGTATTCACTGGAGTTTAGGAGAATGAGAGGAGATCTCATTAAAACATATAAAATTCTGACAGGGCTGGACAGGCTGGATGCAGGGATGATGTTTCTTCTGGCTGGTGGGGGTCTAGAACAAGGGGTCACAGTCTCAGGATACAGGGTGGGCCATTTAGGACAGAGATGAGGAGAAACTTCTTCACTCAGAGGGTGGTGAACTTATAGAATTCTCCACCACAGAGGCTGTGGAGGTCAAGTCACTGAATATATTTAAGGAGGAAATAGATTTCTGGACTCTAAAGACATCAAGGGGTATGGGGAGAGAGCGGGAGTACAGGGTTGAGATAAAGGATCAGCCATGATCATACTGAATGGTGGAGCAGGCTCGAAGGGCTGAATGACCTACTCCTGTTTGTGTTTTCTAACTTTCTATGGCCAGGGTTTCCCGGTCGGTGAGCGGAGGGGGTGGGGCCCGCTTGCCGATGTGTAAAATGACGTGGGGTGACGGGCGGAACTCCCAACGTCACCGCGCCCCATTTAAATTTTCAGGAAGGCGGGGGCACAGCCGAATCAGCTCTGCGCCCACCGACCTGTCAATGGCCAATTGAGGCCATTGACAAAGTAATTAATGGACCTGCCCGTCCAACCTTAAGGTTAACGGGCAGGCCGGGAGCCCTGGCAGGAAGTAGAAAAAGCATCAAACCTGATCCACGGGCGGGATGAGGTTTCATGTGGGTTTTAAAAATGTAATAAAAGTGTAATCAAAGTGATGGACATGTCCCAACTCATGTGACGTGTCCCCATGAGGGAACATGTCAGGGAAATATTTTTTTCTGTTTTGAGCATTTTTTAGTGTGAAGCCGATGTCCCTGAGGCAGCGCTTAGCCTCCGGGAGATCAGTGTGTGCGTATGTGTGAAAGAGCAGACCCCCAGATAGGGGAATCTCCCCCCTCCCACCTCCCCTGCCCGCACAGGGAGCGCATAGCGATTACTGATGGACATCACGTAAAATGGTGGCACAGCCCCACTCAGAGACGTGTCCGCTCCTGAACTTCCCCCCCAGTGTCTGCCCTATGTTTCTATGTTTTTGGAGAGGTGACTAAAACAGTGGGCAGGGGAACGTTTATGGTTGTCATTGAATCATAGAATTGTTACAGAACAGGAGGCCATTCAGCCCATTGTGTCCATACCAGCTCGGCAAGAGCAATTCAGCTGGTGTCGCTCACCCTCCTTTTCTCCAGAGCCCTGCAAGTATTTCCATTTCAGATAGCGCTCTGATTCTCTTCTGAAACCCTCGATTGACCCTGTCTCCCCCACACTCTCAGACAGTACATTCCAGACCCTAACCACTCGATTGACCCTGTCTCCCCCACACTCTCAGACAGTGCATTCCAGATCCTAACCACTCGATTGACCCTGTCTCCCCCACACTCTCAGACAGTGCATTCCAGATCCTAACCACTCGATTGACCCTGTCTCCCCCACACTCTCAGACAGTGCATTCCAGATCCTAACCACTCGATTGACCCTGTCTCCACCATATTCTCAGACAGTGCATTCCAGACCCTAACCACTCGATTGACCCTGTCTCCCCCACACTCTCAGACAGTGCATTCCAGATCCTAACCACTCGATTGACCCTGTCTCCACCACATTCTCAGACAGTGCATTTCAGACCCTAACCACTCGATTGACCCTGTCTCCACCACATTCTCAGACAGTGCATTCCAGACCCTAACCACTCAATTGACCCTGTCTCCCCCACACTCTCAGACAGTGCATCCCAGACCCTAACCACTTGATTGACGCTGTCTCCCCCACACTCTCAGACAGTGCATTCCAGACCCTAACCACTCGATTGACCCTGTCTCCCCCACACTCTCAGACAGTACATTCCAGACCCTAACCACTCGATTGACCCTGTCTCCCCCACACTCTCAGACAGTGCATTCCAGACCCTAACCACTCGATTGATCCTGTCTCCCCCACACTCTCAGACAGTGTTCCAGACCCTAACTACTCGATTGACCCTGTCTCCCCCATACTCTCAGACAGTGTGTTCCAGACCCTAACCACTCGATTGACCCTGTCTCCCCCACACTCTCAGACAGTGCATTCCAGATCCTAACCACTCGATTGACCCTGTCTCCACCACATTCTCAGACAGTGCATTCCAGATCCTAAACACTCGATTGACCCTGTCTCCCCCACACTCTCAGACAGTACATTCCAGACCCTAACCACTCGATTGACCCTGTCTCCCCCACACTCTGTCAGTGCATTCCAGACCCTAACCACTCGATTGACCCTGTCTCCCCCACGCTCTCAGACAGTGCATTCCAGACCCTAACCACTCAATTGACCCTGTCTCCCCCACACTCTGTCAGTGCATTCCAGACCCTAACCACTCGATTGACCCTGTCTCCCCCACACTCTCAGGCAGTGCATTCCAGACCCTAATCACTTGATATGTGATAAAGTTTCTCCTCATGTCTCCATTGCTCCTTTTGCTAATTCCCTGAAATCTGTGCCCTCTGCTTCTCGATCCTTCCACCAATGGAAACAGCTTCTCCCTCTCTACTCTGTCCAGTCCCCCAATGATTTTGAACACCTCTATCAAATCTTCTCTCAGCCTTCTCCTCTCCAAGGAAAACAATCCCAACTTCTCTAATCCATCTTCATAACTGAAGTCCCTCATCCCTGGAAAGATTCTCGTGAATCTTCTCTGCAGTTTCTCCAATACCTTCACATCCTTCCTAAAGTGCGGCACTCGAGACTGGACACAATACTCCGGCTGAGGCCGAGGTCGTTTCTAACAAGCTCAACATAACCTCCCAGCTCTTGTTTCCTGTGCCCCTATTAATAAAGCCCAGGATACTGTCTGATTTATTCAATCTGCCCTGCCACCTAAAACAATAGAGACAGAAAGTACTGGAAATACTTAGCGGCTCTGACACAATCAGTGAAGAAAGAAATAGATTTAATGGGCAGAATTTTGCCCTTGGCGGGTGGGCAGCCGATCGCCGAAACAGAGCCCGCCGCCATTTTGAGTGGGTGGGCCAATTAAGCCCCCCCCAGCGGGCTGCCCGATGGGAAGCGCGATGTGGTTCCTGTGTGGGGTGGGGGGAGGGAATCCCCAACTGTCAGAGTCCGCACGAGAGAGCGCTCTGCTCCCTGAGACTAGCTGTTGCTTCAGGGAGATTAGTGACAGGGTAAAAAAACTCTACAAATAGAAAAATAAAAACATTATTAACATGTCCCCCTCATGTGACAATGTCACACAAAATGGGACATGGTAATAAGAAACACTGAAACTTTATTAAAGTTTTTAAACACGAACATGAAACCTCATCCCCGAGGGCTGCTAACGTTGTCCCATTATTAAAAAAGGGAGGAAGGGGCAGACCAGGAAATTACAGGCCAGTCAGTCTAACCTCGATAGTGGGGAAGTTACTAGAAAGAATTCTGAGGGACAGAATATATCTGCACTTGGAGAGACATGGATTAATCAGGGTTAGTCAGCATGGATTTGTTAAGGGAAGGTCGAGTTTGACAAATTTGATCGAATTTTTTGAGGAGATAACCAGGAGTGTTGATGAGGGTAATGCATTTGATGTGGTCTACATGGACTTTAGGAAGGCTTTTGATAAGGTCCCTCATGGCAGACTGGTCAAGAAAGTAAAAGCCCATGGAATCCAAGGCAAAGTGGCACGTTGGATCCAAAATTGGCTGAGAGGCAGGAAGCAGAGGGTGATGGTAGAGGGATGTTTCTGTGACTGAAAGTCTGTTTCCAGTGGGGTTCCACAGGGCTCGGTGCTGGGGCCCTTGCTGTTTGTGGTGTACATAAATGATATGGACTTAAATGTAGGGGGTATGATCAAGAAGTTTGTTGATGACACGAAAATTGGTAGAGTGGTAAATAGTGAGGAGGATAGCTGTAAACTGCAGGAGGATATCAATGGACTGGTCAGGTGGGTAGAGCAGTGGCACATGGAATTCAACCCAGAAAAGTGTGCGGTAATGCACTTGGGGAGGGCTAACAAGACAAGGGATTACAGTATGAATGGTAGGACCCTGCAAAGTACTGAAGATCAGAGGGACCTTGGTGTGCATATCCACAGATCCCTGAAGGTAGCAGGGCAGGTAGATAAGGTGGATTTGAACCCAGGTCCCAGAGCGTTACCCTGGGTTTCTGGATTACTAGCCCAGTGACAATGGCCGGGATTTTCCGTGCCTACCAGCGTCGGGCGTGTTTGGTGGTGTGAGTGGACAATGTAGCGAGAAGGCCAAAAATCGGTTTCATGACAGTGTGAAACTAGCTGCTATTGTCCACTCAGCCCACCAATGACAGGCTGCATTCCCCACCATCGGACATTGGGAACCTCACTGGAATACATCAGCATATCATTATCAGACCAGCTCCCCGGAATCATCCCTCCCGCAGGATTGTCCGTCCACATTGGCGGGAAAACACTCCAACGTGTTTCACAACAGCAAATATAAGGCGTGCACCGGGTGAGCTGCATTTCCCTCGGGACTTCTGTTTGCCGACCTTCGGGCAGCACTCGCAGTCTCAGCGCCAGGATTCACAGACAAAACCACAGCACTTTTAGGGGGGTCACGGGCAGGTCTCTACCCACCAGGCCAGCTGAAAGGCAGGGGAGGCTTTTCAAAGGCTACAGGGTGAGGGCTTGGCCTGGGGAAAGGGGAGAATGGCCTCAGGCAAGGGAAGAGGCTGCAGGGCGAGGGCTGTACTGGGGGCGGAGGGTATCCCAGGGTGTGTTTGGGGGGCACATGTTGATCTGTGCAAGTGGCCTCAAGAGGGTGAGGGCTGAGGAGGCAGTCTCCAGAGGAGATGAGGCCAGATGGAGATGTGAGGGTGTGTGTGAGAGAGTGAGTGGTGATGTCCCTTGAGCTGGCAGTGAGTGAGATGCCAGTGAATGTGAGACGGGCTTGAGTGTGTGAGTTTAGAGTGAAAAGGTGGTTACCTTACCCTGGAGGCACAGATGAGATGATTCACCCTCTTTCTGCATTGGATGGCCAACCTCTTCTGTGCAGCATTGGCACTGACCACCACTGCCATCGCCTACCAAACCAGAGGGGTAATGTAACTGCCCCTCCTGCGGCCAGAGCAGGGAAACAGGACATCACACCGGAGCCTCCGCAGCGTCCAAAGGGCGCATGAGGCCTGTAGTCTTCATGCCTTTCAGGGCGAGGTTTCCTTTACTGCAGCCCTGGGCTGGGAGCACTGAGCGTGGCTGTACTTTAAACGTGCTGCCTGGCGTGATGAAGCGGTGAGGTGATGGCGAGGTGATGGCGAGGTGATGGTGATGGCGAGGTGATGGCGAGGTGATGGTGATGGCGAGGTGATGGCGACGTGATGGTGATGGCGAGGTGATGGCGAGGTGATGGTGATGGTGAGGCGATGGCGAGGTGATGGCGAGGTGATGGCGAGGTGATGGCGAGGTGATGGCGAGGTGATGGCGAGGTGATGGCGAGGTGATGGTGATGGTGAGGCGATGGCGAGGTGATGGCGATGTGATGGTGAGGTGATGGTGATGGTGAGGCGATGGCGAGGTGATGGCGAGGTGATGGTGATGGTGAGGCGATGGCGAGGTGATGGCGAGGTGATGGTGATGGTGAGGTGATGGCGAGGTGATGGCGAGGTGATGGCGAGGTGATGGCGAGGTGATGACGAGGTGATGGCGAGGTGATGGCGAGGTGATGGCGAGGTGATGGTGATGGCGAGGTGATGGTGATGGCGAGGTGATGGCGAGGTGATGGCGAGGTGATGGCGAGGTGATGGCGAGGTGATGGTGATGGCGAGGTGATGGCGAGGTGATGGCGAGGTGATGGCGAGGTGATGGCGAGGTGATGGTGATGGCGAGGTGATGGCGAGGTGATGGCGAGGTGATGGTGAGGTGATGGCGAGGTGATGGCGAGGTGATGGCGAGGTGATGGCGAGGTGATGGTGATGGCGAGGTGATGGTGATGGCGAGGTGATGGTGATGGCGAGGTGATGGCGAGGTGATGGTGATGGCGAGGTGATGGTGATGGCGAGGTGATGGTGATGGCGAGGTGTTGGCCAGGTGATGGCGAGGTGATGGCGAGGTGATGGTGATGGTGATGGCGAGGTGATGGTGATGGCAAGGTGATGGCGAGGTGATGGCGAGGTGATGGCGAGGTGATGGCGAGGTGATGGTGATGGCGAGGTGATGGTGATGGCGAGGTGATGGAGGTGATGGCGAGGTGATGGTGATGGTGAGGCGATGGCGAGGTGATGGTGATGGCGAGGTGATGGAGGTGATGGCGAGGTGATGGTGATGGCGAAGTGATGGCGAGGTGATGGCGAGGTGATGGCGAGGTGATGGTGATGGCGAGGTGATGGCGAGGTGATGGCGAGGTGATGGCGAGGTGATGGCGAGGTGATGGCGAGGTGATGGCGAGGTGATGGTGATGGCGAGGTGATGGTGATGGCGAGGCGATGGCGAGGTGATGGTGATGGTGAGGCGATGGCGAGGTGATGGCGAGGTGATGGCAAGGTGATGGCGAGGTGATGGCGAGGTGATGGCGAGGTGATGGCGAGGTGATGGCGAGGTGATGGTGATGGTGAGGCGATGGCGAGGTGATGGCGAGGTGATGGTGATGGTGAGGCGATGGCGAGGTGATGGCGAGGTGATGGCGAGGTGATGGTGAGGTGATGGCGAGGTGATGGTGATGGTGAGGCGATGGCGAGGTGATGGCGAGGTGATGGTGATGGTGAGGCGATGGCGAGGTGATGGCGAGGTGATGGCAAGGTGATGGCGAGGTGATGGCGAGGTGATGGTGATGGTGAGGCGATGGCGAGGTGATGGCGAGGTGATGGTGATGGTGAGGCGATGGCGAGGTGATGGCGAGGTGATGGTGATGGTGAGGCGATGGCGAGGTGATGGCGAGGTGATGGCGAGGTGATGGCGAGGTGATGGCGAGGTGATGGCGAGGTGATGGTGATGGCGAGGTGATGGCGAGGTGATGGCGAGGTGATGGCGAGGTGATGGCGAGGTGATGGTGATGGCGAGGTGATGGCGAGGTGATGGCGAGGTGATGGTGATGGCGAGGTGATGGCGAGGTGATGGCGAGGTGATGGCGAGATGATGGTGATGGCGAGGTGATGGTGATGGCGAGGTGATGGTGATGGCGAGGTGATGGTGATGGCGAGGTGATGGCGAGGTGATGGTGATGGCGAGGTGATGGTGATGGCGAGGTGATGGTGATGGCGAGGTGTTGGCCAGGTGATGGCGAGGTGATGGCGAGGTGATGGTGATGGTGATGGCGAGGTGATGGTGATGGCAAGGTGATGGCGAGGTGATGGCGAGGTGATGGCGAGGTGATGGCGAGGTGATGGTGATGGCGAGGTGATGGTGATGGCGAGGTGATGGAGGTGATGGCGAGGTGATGGTGATGGTGAGGCGATGGCAAGGTGATGGTGATGGCGAGGTGATGGAGGTGATGGCGAGGTGATGGTGATGGTGAGGCGATGGCGAGGTGATGGTGATGGCGAGGTGATGGCGAGGTGATGGCGAGGTGATGGCGAGGTGATGGCGAGGTGATGGTGATGGCGAGGTGATGGCGAGGTGATGGCGAGGTGATGGCGAAGTGATGGCGAAGTGATGGCGAGGTGATGGTGATGGCGAGGTGATGGTGATGGCGAGGTGATGGTGATGGCGAGGTGATGGCGAGGTGATGGCGAGGTGATGGTGATGGTGAGGCGATGGCGAGGTGATGGCGAGGTGCTGGCGAGGTGATGGCGAGGTGATGGCGAGGTGATGGCGAGGTGATGGTGATGGTGAGGCGATGGAGAGGTGATGGCGAGGTGATGGTGAGAATATGGCGAGGTGATGGCGAGGTGATGGTGATGGTGAGGCGATGGCGAGGTGATGGCGAGGTGATGGCGAGGTGATGGCGAGGTGATGGTGATGGCGAGGTGATGGCGAGGTGATGGCGAGGTGATGGCGAGGTGATGGCGAGGTGATGGCGAGGTGATGGTGATGGCGAGGTGATGGCGAGGTGATGGCGAGGTGATGGCGAGGTGATGGTGATGGCGAGGTGATGGTGATGGCGAGGTGATGGTGATGGCGAGGTGATGGCGAGGTGATGGCGAGGTGATGGTGATGGCGAGGTGATGGTGATGGCGAGGTGTTGGCCAGGTGATGGCGAGGTGATGGCGAGGTGATGGCGAGGTGATGGTGATGGCGAGGTGATGGTGATGGCGAGGTGATGGAGGTGATGGCGAGGTGATGGTGATGGTGAGGCGATGGCGAGGTGATGGTGATGGCGAGGTGATGGAGGTGATGGCGAGGTGATGGTGATGGTGAGGCGATGGCGAGGTGATGGTGATGGCGAGGTGATGGCGAGGTGATGGCGAGGTGATGGCGAGGTGATGGCGAGGTGATGGCGATGGCGAGGTGATGGTGATGGCGAGATGATGGCGAGGTGATGGCGAGGTGATGGCGAGGTGATGGTGATGGCGAGGTGATGGCGAGGTGATGGCGAGGTGATGGCGAGGTGATGGTGATGGCGAGGTAATGGTGATGGCGAGGTGATGGTGATGGCGAGGTGATGGTGATGGCGAGGTGATGGTGATGGCGAGGTGATGGTGATGGCGAGGTGATGGTGATGGCGAGGTGATGGTGATGGCGAGGTGTTGGCCAGGTGATGGCGAGGTGATGGCGAGGTGATGACGAGGTGATGGTGATGGCGAGGTGATGGAGGTGATGGCGAGGTGATGGTGATGGTGAGGCGATGGCGAGATGATGGTGAAGGCGAGGTGATGGAGGTGATGGCGAGGTGATGGTGATGGTGAGGCGATGGCGAGGTGATGGTGATGGCGAGGTGATGGCGAGGTGATGGCGAGGTGATGGCGAGGTGATGGCGAGGTGATGGTGATGGCGAGGTGATGGCGAGGTGATGGCGAGGTGATGGCGAGGTGATGGTGATGGCGAGGTGATGGTGATGGCGAGGTGATGGCGAGGTGATGGCGAGGTGATGGTGATGGCGAGGTGATGGCGAGGTGATGGCGAGGTGATGGTGATGGCGAGGTGATGGCGAGGTGATGGCGAGGTGATGGTGATGGCGAGGTGATGGTGATGGCGAGGTGATGGCGAGGTGATGGCGAGGTGATGGCGAGGTGATGGTGATGGCGAGGTGATGGTGATGGCGAGGTGATGGTGATGGCGAGGTGATGGTGATGGCGAGGTGTTGGCCAGGTGATGGCGAGGTGATGGCGAGGTGATGGTGATGGTGATGGCGAGGTGATGGTGATGGCGAGGTGATGGCGAGGTGATGGCGAGGTGATGGTGATGGTGATGGCGAGGTGATGGCGAGGTGATGGCGAGGTGATGGTGATGGCGAGGTGATGGTGAGGTGATGGCGAGGTGATGGTGATGGTGAGGTGATGGTGAGGTGATGATGATGGTGAGGTGATGGTGATGGTGTGGTGATGGCGAGGTGATGGAGGTGATGGCGAGGTGATGGTGATGGCGAGGTGTTGGCAAGGTGATGGCGAGGTGATGGCGAGGTGATGGCGAGGTGATGGCGAGGTGATGGCGAGGTGATGGTGATGGCGAGGTGTTGGCGAGGTGATGGCGAGGTGATGGCGAGGTGATGGCGAGGTGATGGTGATGGCGAGGTGTTGGCAAGGTGATGGCGAGGTGATGGCGAGGTGTTGGCGAGGTGATGGCGAGGTGATGGCGAGGTGATGGCGAGGTGATGGCGAGGTGATGGTGGGGTGATGGCGGGGTGATGGTGATCGCATGGTGATGGCGAGGTGATGGCGAGGTGATGGTGATGGCGAGGTGTTGGCCAGGTGATGGCGAGGTGATGGCGATGGCGAGGTGATGGCGAGGTGATGGTGATGGCGAGGTGATGGTGATGGTGATGGCGAGGTGATGGTAATGGTGATGGTGATGGCGAGGTGATGGTGATCGTGATGGCGAGGTGATGGCGAGGTGATGGCGAGGTGATGGCAAGGTGATGGTGATGGCGAGGTGATGGTGATGGTGATGGTGAGGTGATGGTGATGGTGATGGCGAGGTGATGGCGAGGTGATGGCGAGGTGATGGCGAGGTAATGGCGAGGTGATGGTGATGGTGATGGCGAGGTGATGGTGATGGCGAGATGATGGCGAGGTGATGGCGAGGTGATGGCGAGGTGATGGTGATGGCGAGGTGATGGTGAGGTGAGGTGATGGTGAGGTGATGGAGGTGATGGCGAGTTGATGGTGATGGTGAGGTGATGGAGGTGATGGCGAGGTGATGGTGATGGCGAGGTGATGGAGGTGATGGCGAGGTGATGGTGATGGCGAGGTGATGGCGAGGTGATGGTGATGGCGAGGTGTTGGCCAGGTGATGGCGAGGTGATGGTGAGGTG
Source organism: Cetorhinus maximus (assembly GCF_964194155.1). Classification (NCBI taxonomy): domain Eukaryota; kingdom Metazoa; phylum Chordata; class Chondrichthyes; order Lamniformes; family Cetorhinidae; genus Cetorhinus; species Cetorhinus maximus. The sequence goes on from NC_135885.1 coordinate 752,625, forward strand.
ATGGCGAGGTGATGATGAGGTGATGGTGAGGTGATGGTGATGGCGAGGTGATGGCGAGGTGATGGCAGGGTGTTGGCGAGGTGATGGCGAGGTGATGACGAGGTGATGGCGAGGTGATGGCGAGGTGATGGTGATGACGAGGTGATGGCGATGGCGAAGTGATGGCGAGGTGATGGCGAGGTGATGGTGATGGCGAGGTGATGGCGAGGTGATGGCGAGGTGTTGGCAAGGTGATGGCGAGATGATGGCGAGGTGATGGCTAGGTGATGGCGAGGTGATGGCGAGGTGATGGCGAGGCGTTGGCGAGGTGATGGCGAGGTGATGGTGAGGTGATGGCGAGGTGATGGCGAGGTGATGGCGATGACGAGGTAATGGCGATGGCGAAGTGATGGCGAGGTGATGGCGAGGTGATGGTGAGGTGATGGTGAGGTGATGGCGATGGCGAAGTGATGGCGAGGTGATGGCGAGGTGATGGCGAGGTGATGGTGAGGTGATGGTGAGGTGATGGTGATGGTGTGGTGATGGTGTGGTGATGGCGAGGTGATGGTGAGGTGATGGTGAGGTGATGGTGTGGTAATGGTGTGGTGATGGTGAGGTGATGGTGTGGTGATGGCGAGGTGATGGCGAGGTGATGGCGAGGTGATGGCGAGGTGATGGCGAGGTGATGGGAGGTGATGGCGAGGTGATGGTGATGGCGAGGTGATGGCGAGGTGATGGCGAGGTGATGGTGATGGCGAGGTAATGGCGAGGTGATGGCGAGGTGATGGTGATGGTGAGGTGATGGCGAGGTGATGGCGAGGTGATGGCGAGGTGATGGCGAGGTGATGGCGAGGTGATGGCGAGGTGATGGTGATGGTGAGGTGATGGTGAGGTGATGGCGAGGTGATGGCGAGGTGATGGTGATGGCGAGGTGATGGCGAGGTGATGGCGAGGTGATGGTGATGGTGATGGTGATGGCGAGGTGATGGTGATCGTGATGGCGAGGTGATGGCGAGGTGATGGCGAGGTGTTGGCAAGGTGATGGCGAGATGATGGCGAGGTGATGGCGAGGTGATGGCGAGGTGATGGCGAGGTGATGGCGAGGTGATGGCGAGGCGTTGGCGAGGTGATGGCGAGGTGATGGTGAGGTGATGGCGAGGTGATGGCGAGGTGATGGCGATGACGAGGTAATGGCGATGGCGAAGTGATGGCGAGGTGATGGCGAGGTGATGGTGAGGTGATGGTGAGGTGATGGCGATGGCGAAGTGATGGCGAGGTGATGGCGAGGTGATGGCGAGGTGATGGTGAGGTGATGGTGAGGTGATGGTGATGGTGTGGTGATGGTGTGGTGATGGCGAGGTGATGGTGAGGTGATGGCGAGGTGATGGTGTGGTAATGGTGTGGTGATGGCGAGGTGATGGTGTGGTGATGGCGAGGTGATGGCGAGGTGATGGCGAGGTGATGGCGAGGTGATGGCGAGGTGATGGGAGGTGATGGCGAGGTGATGGTGATGGCGAGGTGATGGCGAGGTGATGGTGATGGCGAGGTGATGGCGAGGTGATGGCGAGGTGATGGTGATGGTGAGGTGATGGCGAGGTGATGGCGAGGTGATGGCGAGGTGATGGCGAGGTGATGGCGAGGTGATGGTGATGGTGAGGTGATGGTGAGGTGATGGCGAGGTGATGGCGAGGTGATGGTGATGGCGAGGTGATGGCGAGGTGATGGCGAGGTGATGGTGATGGTGAGGTGATGGCGAGGTGATGGCGAGGTGATGGCGAGGTGATGGCGAGGTGATGGTGATGGCGAGGTGATGGCGAGGTGATGGCGATGGCGAGGTGATGGCGAGGTGATGGCGATGGCGAGGTGATGGCGAGGTGATGGCGAGGTGATGGCGAGGTGATGGCGAGGTGATGGCGAGGTGATGGCGAGGTGATGGTGATGGCGAGGTGATGGCGAGGTGATGGCGAGGCGATGGCGATGGCGAGGTGATGGCGAGGTGATGGTGAGGTGATGGCGAGGTGATGGTGAGGTGATGGCGAGGTGATGGCGAGGTGATGGCGAGGTGATGGTGAGGTGATGGTGATGGCGAGGTGATGGCGAGGTGATGGCGAGGTGATGGCGAGGTGATGGCGAGGTGATGGCGAGGTGATGGTGATGGCGAGGTGTTGGCGAGGTGATGGCGAGGTGATGGCGAGGTGATGGCGAGGTGCTGGTGATGGCGAGGTGTTGGCAAGGTGATGGCGAGGTGTTGGCGAGGTGATGGCGAGGTGATGGCGAGGTGATGGCGAGGTGATGGCGAGGTGATGGTGATGGCGAGGTGATGGTGAGGTGATGGCGGGGTGATGGTGATGGCGAGGTGATGGCGAGGTGATGGTGATGGCGAGGTGATGGCGAGTTGATGGTGAGGTGATGGCGAGGTGATGGCGAGGTGATGGCGAGGTGATGGTGATGGCGAGGTGTTGGCGAGGTGATGGCGAGGTGATGGCGAGGTGATGGCGAGGTGATGGTGATGGCGAGGTGTTGGCAAGGTGATGGCGAGGTGATGGCGAGGTGTTGGCGAGGTGATGGCGAGGTGATGGTGATGGCGAGGTGTTGGCGAGGTGATGGCGAGGTGATGGCGAGGTGATGGTGATGGCGAGGTGTTGGCAAGGTGATGGCGAGGTGATGGCGAGGTGATGGCGAGGTGATGGCGAGGTGATGGCGAGGTGATGGTGATGGCGAGGTGATGGTGAGGTGATGGCGGGGTGATGGTGATGGCGAGGTGATGGCGAGGTGATGGTGATGGCGAGGTGTTGGCCAGGTGATGGCGAGGTGATGGTGATGGCGAGGTGATGGCGAGGTGATGGTGATGGCGAGGTGATGGCGAGGTGATGGCGAGGTGATGGTGATGACGAGGTGATGGCGATGGCGAGGTGATGGCGAGGTGATGGTGATGGCGAGGTGATGGCGAGGTGATGGCGAGGTGTTGGCAAGGTGATGGCGAGGTGATGGCGAGGTGATGGCGAGGTGATGGCGAGGTGATGGTGATGACGAGGTGATGGCGATGGCGAAGCGATGGCGAGGTGATGGCGAGTTGATGGTGATGGCGAGGTGTTGGCGAGGTGATGGCGAGGCGTTGGCGAGGTGATGGCGAGGTGATGGTGAGGTGATGGCGAGGTGATGGCGAGGTGATGGTGATGACGAGGTGATGGCAATGGCGAAGTGATGGCGAGGTGATGGTGAGGTGATGGTGAGGTGATGGCGAGGTGATGGTGATGGCGAGGTGATGGTGAGGTGATGGCGGGGTGATGGTGATGGCGAGGTGATGGCGAGGTGATGGCGAGGTGATGGTGATGGCGAGGTGTTGGCCAGGTGATGGCGAGGTGATGGTGATGGCGAGGTGATGGCGAGGTGATGGTGAGGTGATGGCGAGGTGATGGTGATGGCGAGGTGATGGCGAGGTGATGGCGGGGTGTTGGCGAGGTGATGGCGAGGTGATGGCGAGGTGATGGCGAGGTGATGGCGAGGTGATGGCGAGGTGATGGCGAGGTGATGGTGATGACGAGGTGATGGCGATGGCGAAGTGATGGCGAGGTGATGGCGAGGTGATGGTGATGGCGAGGTGATGGCGAGGTGTTGGCGAGGTGATGGCGAGGTGATGGCGAGGTGATGGCGAGGTGATGGCGAGGTGATGGTGATGACGAGGTGATGGCGATGGCGAAGTGATGGCGAGGTGATGGCGAGGTGATGGTGATGGTGATGGCGAGGTGTTGGCGAGGTGATGGCGAGGCGTTGGCGAGGTGATGGCGAGGTGATGGTGAGGTGATGGCGAGGTGATGGCGAGGTGATGGTGATGACAAGGTGATGGTGATGGCGAAGTGATGGCGAGGTGATGGCGAGGTGATGGTGAGGTGATGGCGATGGCGAAGTGATGGCGAGGTGATGGCGAGGTGATGGTGAGGTGATGGTGAGGTGATGGTGAGGTGATGGTGATGGTGAGGTGATGGTGTGGTGATGGTGTGGTGATGGCGAGGTGATGGTGAGGTGAGGTGATGGTGAGGTGATGGTGTGGTAATGGTGAGGTGATGGTGTGGTGATGGCGAGGTGATGGCGAGGTGATGGCGAGGTGGTGGCGAGGTGATGGCGAGGTGATGGTGATGGCGAGGTGATGGCGAGGTGATGGCGAGGTGATGGTGATGGTGAGGTGATGGCGAGGTGATGGCGAGGTGATGGTGATGGCGAGGTGATGGCGAGGTGATGGCGAGGTGATGGCGAGGTGATGGTGATGGTGAGGTGATGGCGAGGTGATGGCGAGGTGATGGCGAGGTGATGGTGATGGCGAGGTGATGGCGAGGTGATGGCGAGGTGATGGTGATGGTGAGGTGATGGCGAGGTGATGGCGAGGTGATGGCGAGGTGATGGTGATGGCGAGGTGATGGCGAGGTGATGGTGATGGCGAGGTGATGGCGAGGCGATGGCGAGGTGATGGCGAGGTGATGGCGAGGTGATGGCGATGGCGAGGTGATGGCAAGGTGATGGCGAGGTGATGGCGAGGTGATGGCGAGGCGATGGCGAGGTGATGGCGAGGTGATGGCGAGGTGATGGCGATGGCGAGGTGATGGCAAGGTGATGGCGAGGTGATGGCGAGGTGATGGCGAGGTGATGGTGAGGTGATGGCGAGGTGATGGCGAGGTGATGGTGAGGTGATGGCGAGGTGATGGCGAGGCGATGGCGATGGCGAGGTGATGGCGAGGTGATGGCGAGGTGATGGTGAGGTGATGGCGAGGTGATGGTGAGGTGATGGCGAGGTGATGGCGAGGTGATGGCGAGGTGATGGCGAGGTGATGGTGAGGTGATGGCGAGGTGATTGTGATGGCGAGGTGATGGTGAGGTGATGGCGAGGTGATGGTGAGGTGATGGCGAGGTGATGGTGATGGTGAGGTGATGGCGAGGTGATGGTGATGGCAAGGTGATGGCGAGGTGATGGTGAGGTGATGGCGAGGTGATGGTGATGGTGAGGTGATGGCGAGGTGATGGTGAGGTGATGGCGAGGTGATGGTGATGGTGAGGTGATGGCGAGGTGATGGTGAGGTGATGGTGTGGTGATGGTGAGGTGATGGCGAGGTGATGGTGAGGTGATGGTGAGGTGATGGTGAGGTGATGGTGAGGTGATGGTGAGGTGATGGCGAGGTGATGGTGAGGTGATGGCGAGGTGATGGTGAGGTGATGGCGAGGTGATGGTGATGGTGAGGTGATGGCGAGGTGATGGTGAGGTGGTGGTGTGGTGATGGTGAGGTGATGGCGAGGTGATGGTGAGGTGATGGTGTGGTGATGGTTAAGTGATGGTGAGGTGATGGCGAGGTGATGGTGATGGTGAGGTGATGGCGAGGTGATGGTGAGGTGATGGTGAGGTGATGGTGTGGTGATGGTTAAGTGATGGTGAGGTGATGGCGAGGTGATGGTGATGGTGAGGTGATGGCGAGGTGATGGTGAGGTGATGGTGAGGTGATGGCGAGGTGATGGTGAGGTGATGGTGTGGTGATGGTTAAGTGATGGTGAGGTGATGGCGAGGTGATGGTGATGGTGAGGTGATGGCGAGGTGATGGTGATGGTGAGGTGATGGTGAGGTGATGGTGAGGTGATGGTGAGGTGATGGTGATGGTGAGGTGATGGCGAGGTGATGGTGATGGTGAGGTGATGGTGAGGTGATGGTGAGGTGATGGCGAGGTGATGGTGATGGTGAGGTGATGGTGAGGTGATGGTGAGGTGATGGTGAGGTGATGGTGTGGTGATGGTGAGGTGATGGTGAGGTGATGGTGATGGTGATGGTGATGGCGAGGTGATGGCGAGGTGATGGCGAGGTGATGGTGAGGTGATGGCGAGGTGATGGCGAGGTGATGGTGAGGTGATGGCGAGGTGATGGTGAGGTTGGTGAATTGGAGCCCGCCCACCATGGAAACGTCGTGTGTCCCGGGAATGCATAATTAACACGGTGGGTTTGGGACGATACAGTGTGAAAAGCCGACAGGTAAAACATCATTTTACCCATTGTTACCGCACTTAACACAAACCGGGGACAATTCCACCCAGCACCACAATGTCACCGATCCTGCTTATCAGATTAGCTGATGAGCATTTCCTATCGATCTTAACAAGGAAATTTCAACCAGGGAAAGGAGAACATTTATTGGAATAATAAGAAGGTAAGCACAGGATGGGCTAGAGACATTAATTAAAATTTAACCACTTTAATCATTCATTAATTAAATACTATAAAGAGAGTAGGACAGGTGATGTGTCAAGGCTGCAGCATGTGGGAGCTCCTGGATAACAATGTGATCCAGGGAAAACACGTCTGCAAGAAGTGTTTACAGCTCGAGGAACTTCAGCTCAGAGTCATTGAGCTGGAGGCTGAGCTGCAGACACTGCAACACATCAGGGAGGGGGAAAGTTACCTGGACACTTTGTACCAGGAGGCAGTCACACTCTTTAGGATAGGGTCTTCTGATTTGGTCAGTGATCAGGGTCAGGAGGGTGTGACTGTGAGTGAAGCAGGTATGAGGGCAAAGAAGGTGGAAAGGGAGGGGCCTCAGCCTTTGTGATTGTCCAATAGGTTTGAGGTTCTTGCAGCCTGCATGGAAGAAAGTCAGGGATACACAGTGGATGAGTAAACTGACCATGACACCATGGTACAGGAAGCCATTCAAGCGAGGGGAGTTCATAGGAATGTAGTAGTAGCTGGGGACAGTATAGTCAGGGGGATAGACACAGCTCTCTGCAGCCGAGAGCGGGAGTCCAGATGGCTGTGTTGCCTGCCCAGTGCTAGGGTTCAGGACATTTGCTCTGGGCTGGAGAGGAATTTGCAGTGGGAGGGGGACGATCCAGCGATCATGGTCCATGTAGGCACCAATAACATAGGTGGAATGAGGAACGAGGTTCTGCTGAGGGAGAATGAGCAGTCAGGGGCTAAATTAAAAAGCAGAACCTCAAAGGCAATAATCTCTGGATTACTACCTGAGCCACAAGAATATTGAGGAACTGAAAGAAATTCGCATTAGCAAGAAGCACAACTGGAGAAACTAATCAGATTGAAAGTCAATAAATCCTCTGAACCTAAAATAATGATAAAAGCAAAAAACTGCGGATGCTGGAAATCCAAAACAAAATCAGAAACAGAAATACCTGGAAAAACTCAGCAGGTCTGGCAGCATCGGCGGAGAAGAAATCAGTTAACGTTTCGAGTCCTCATGACCCTTCAACAGAACTAAGTAAAAATAGGAAAGGGGTGAAATATAAGCTGGTTTGGGGGTGGGGGTGGTTTGTTGGGACAAGCAGCCAGTGATAGGTGGAGATAACCAAAAGATGTCACAGACAAAAGAACAAAGAGGTGTTGAAGGTGGTGATATCTCTGAATATCTCTGGTGGTGAATCCTCTGAACCTGATGATCTACATCCCAGAGTGTTGAATGAGGTGGCTGTAGAGATAGTAGATGCATTGGTGGTTATCTTTCAAAATTCTATAGATTTTGGAATGGTTCCTGCAGATTGGAAGGTGGCAAATGTAACCCCACTGTTTAAGGAGAGAGAGAGAGAAAATGGAGAACTACAGACCTGTTAGCTTGACGTCAGCAGGAGGGAAACTGCTAGAATCTATAATAAAGGATGTGATAACAGGACACTTGGAAAAGATTGGTGAGATTGGGCAGTCAACATGGATTTATGAAAGGGAAATCATGTTTGACAAACTTGTTGGAGTTATTTTGAGGATGTTACTTGTAGCATAGATAAAGGAGAACCAGTGGATGTGGTGTATTTGGATTTTTAGGAGGCTTTTGATAAGGTCCCACACAGGAGGTTAGTAAACAAAATTAGAGCACATGGGATAGGAGTAAGATACTGGTATGGATTGAGAATTAGTTAACAGACAGAAAGCAGAGTAGGAATAAATGGGCCATTCTCAGTTTGGCAGGCTGTGACTAATGGGGTGCTGCAAGGATCAGTACTTGGGCCCCAGCTATTCAGAATCTACATCAATGATGTGGATGTGGGGATTAAATGCATTATTTCCAAGTTTGCGGTTGACATAGAACTAGGTGGGAATCTGAGTTAAGAGGATGCAAAGAGGCTTCAAGGGAATTTAGACAGGCTGAGTGAGTGAGCAAGAACATGGGATATGGAATCTAATGTGGATAAGCGTGAAGTTATCCACTTTGATATGAGCACAGAGATGCAGAGTATTTCTTAAATGGTGAGAGATTGAGAAGCATTGATGTCCAAATGGACCTTGGTGTTCATGTTCATGAGTCACTAAAAGCTAACATGCAGGTGCAGCAAACAACTAGGAAGGCAAATAGTATGTTGGTCTTTATTGCAAGGGGATTTGAGTACAGGAGCAAAGATGTCTTGCTGCAGTTGTATAAAACATTGGTGAGACCGCACCTGGAATATTATGTACAGTTTTGTCCTCTTTATCTAAGGAAGGGTGTACTTGCCATAGAGGGAGTGCAGTGGAAGTTCACCAGACTGATTGCTGGGATGGCGGGATTGTTTTATGAGGAGAGATTGAGGAAACTGGGTCTGTATTCTCCAGGGTTTAGAAGAATGAGAGGTGATCTCAATGAAACTTACAAAATTCTTACAGGGCTCTGCAGGGTGGGTGTGGATAGGGTGTCTCCCCCAGGCTGGAGGTGGGGTCTAGAACCAGGGGACACACCAAATGCTGGAAAGTGGGATTAAGCTGGGGGGCTCATTTTTCAGCTGGTACAGACAAGATGGGCCAAGTGACCTCTTTCTGTGCCATAAACTTTCTGTGATTCTATGACTGAGATGAGGAGGAATTTCTTTACACAGAGGGTGGTGAGTCTTTGTCATTCTCTTCCCAGGGGGCTGTGGAGAGGCTCAATCATATTTAAAGCAGAGATTGATGGATTTCTAAATATTAAAGACATCAAGCTATATGGGGGTAGCACTGGAAAATGGTGTTGAGATGGATGATCAGCCATGATCATAATGAATGATGGAGCAGGCTCGAGGGGCCAAATGGCCTCTTCCTGCTCCTATTTCCTATGTTCCTATGGCACCAGAAGGAATGACAGGATTGGTCGGGAGTAAGAAGGAAATGCAGGATCTAAGTGACACATCATGCACATTAGTGATAGAGCAATGCAGAGAAGGAGATGATTGGCTGTGTTTATTACCATCCAGTATACCTGCAAACTGTCTGTCTGCAGTACCACGCAGCCCAAACCGAGTCACCAGCTTCCCATTGGACTGGAAGATGAAGACACAGCAAGCCTTGTTATCCACCACTATCAGGTGGCCATTCCGATCGACAGCGACTCCCTTTGGACCCAGGAGCTTCCCAGCGCCAATCTTACCCTGTGGAGAGAGAGAGAGAGGGAGAGCATGTCAGAGAGGGACACTGGGTGGGGGGGGAGAGAGAGAGAGAGAGAGAGAGGGAGAGAGAGAGGGGGAGAATGTCAGAGAGGGACACTGGGGGGGGGGAGAGAGAGAGGGGGAGAGAGAGAGGGTGAGAGAGAGAGGGGGAGAGAGAGAGGGAGAGAGAGAGAGGGGGAGCATGTCAGAGAGGGACACTGTGGGGGGAGAGAGAGAGAGGGGGAGAGAGAGAGGGTGAGAGAGAGAGGGTGAGAGAGAGAGGGGGAGAGAGAGAGGGGGAGAGAGAGAGAGGGGGAGAGAGAGAGAGGGACACAGCAGGGGTGGAGGGAGAGAGAGAGAGGGGGAGAGAGAGAGGGTGAGAGAGAGAGGGGGAGAGAGAGAGGGGGAGAGAGAGAGGGGGAGAGAGAGAGAGGGGGAGCATGTCAGAGAGGGACACTGTGGGGGGAGAGAGAGGGGTGAGGACGGAGGGAGGGTGTAAAGAGAAGGGGTGGAAAAGGGGTGTGGAGTGGGGTTGGGGGGGAGAGAGGGGTGAGAGAGAGAGACAGAGGTGGGGATGAGAGATAGATGGGGAGAGAGAGCGAGAGGGAGAGAGAGATGGGGAGAGAAAATCAGAGAGGAGGAGGGAGAAACAGGTGTAGAAAATATGTGAGAAACCTAGTTAAAAATATAAATCTAGGCAATAAAAAGGAAGAATGTAGTTAAACTAAACCTTGGTCCTTAAAATAGCTGAGACTTTGAAGAGTTTTTTTAATCTGTCTTCACCATAGAAAACAGAAAAAGCATCTTGAGAATGGGAGGCTTAAAAGGGAGGGAGGAACTTAAAACAATCACAATCACTGGAGAAAAATTACTGGGAAAATGAATGGGTCTAAAGGCTGATAAACCTCCAGGACCTAGTGGCCTGCATCCTCCAGTCTTAAAGCAAGTGGCTGCAGAGATAGTGGATGCATTGCATGTAATCTTCCAAAACTCCCTAGATCCTGGAAAGATCCCAGTGGATTGGAAAATAGTGAATGTAACACATCTATTCACAAAAGGTGGGAGCACAAGAAATAGGAGCAGGAGGAGAGCATTCGGCCCATCGAGCCTGCTCCGCCATTCAATACCATCACGGCTGATCTTGGGTTCAACTCCATTATCCCACTCACTCCCCGTAACCCTTAATTCCCCAAGATACCAAAAATCTGTCTATCCCAGCCTTAAATATACTCAACAATGAAGCATCCACAACCCTCTGGGGTAGAGAATTCCAAAGATTCACAACCCGAAAGGCTGTTTCTATATTTCTGGTCAGTTTACTCTCTTATTCTATTTTTCCCTTTTTATCAATGTTTTGGCCCTTTGCTGGTTTCTAAAACTCTCCCAATTCTCAGACTTGCTACTGTTTTGTTGCAACATTTTAAGTCTCTTCCTTTAATCTGATACTAACCTTAACTTCCTGAGTGAACCACGAATGGGTCCTTCTCATCGAGTGTTTTTCAGTGGAATATATTTTTGTTGAACATTTTGAACTTTTTATTTTAATGTTTCCCACTATTCATTTACAACCACATCTTTTAGTCTATTTACCCAATTAACCTGAGCCTGCTCTCCCCTTTGCCCATGTAATTGGCTTTGCTTAAGTTGAAGATTCTTGGTTGTGATTGCAGTGTGTCACTTTCAAACTTAACATGAGATTGAATGATATTATGATCACTATTTCCCAGTGTATCTTTCACTATGACATTATTAATTAAACCTGCTGCACTACACACACTAGATTGGAAATAGCTTTATTACTAGTCGGTTCCACAATGTATTGGTCCAAGCACAGTCACAAAAACATTCTACAAACTCATTTTCTAACCCATTCTTGCCAATTTGATTGGTCCAGTCTATATGTAGATTAAAGTCCCCTACAATTATTGCATTTTCTTTGTTACAAGCTCCAATAACTTTTTGTTTAATGCTCTGTCTGACAGTATAACTACTGTTCGGGGGCCTGTAAACTCCTCCACCAGTGTTTTATGACTCTTCTTATTCCTAATTTTCACCCATGCTGATTCTACTTCATGACCTTCAGAGGCCCGATCCTTTCTCACTAATGTCCCTATGTCATCCTTTACTATCAGGGCCACCCCCTCATCCTTTGCCATTCTGCCTGTCTTTTGGAAATATTGTTTACCCTGGAATACTTATTTCCCAACCTCGATCACCTTGTAACCATGTCTCTGTAATGGTGATTAGATCAAAACCATTTATCTCTATTTGTGCCACTAGACCATCTCTCTTACTGCAGATGTTTCGTGCATTCAGATAAAGAACTTTTAATTTCATTTTTTACTTCTAGTCCCTGCAATGACCTCATTCACTAATGTGCAATTTTTGTTAAACTCCCTGTCCCTCCCTGTCCCTCTCTGCTTCTCTTTAGCCACATCACTATACTGTTCCGATATCTCAACCTTTCCCTTTGGATTTCGAATTCTCCCTTCACCAGAACCCTTCCCCCCCTACCCCCTGACACTAACACACCCTCACCCCATCCCTGGACACCACCGCACCCCCATCACACCCTCCCCCCACCCCCTGACACCCCCACCCCACCCCTATTAGTTTAAAGCCCAGTCCACAGCCCCAGTGATACCATTGGCCGGGACACTGGTCCCAGCCCAGTTCAGATGGAGCCCATCCCAAAAGAATAGCTCAATCTTCCCTCAGTACTGATGCCAGTGTCCTATGAATCAAATCCCCTTCTTCCCACAGCACTCTGAGTCTTGTGTTTAATTCCCTAATCTGCTTGACCCTATGCTAATTGGTGCATGGATCAGGTAACGATCCAGATTTCATCACCTTTGATGTTCTGCATTTTGATTTGGATCCAAACTCCTCAAACCCTCTGAGCTGAACCTCATTCCTGGTTCTCCCTATGTCATTGGTTCACACGCAGACCACGACCACTAGTACCTCCCCTCCCCTCCCACTCCACGTTCCCCTCCCCTCCCCTCCAGCCATGACCACTAGTACCTCCCCTCCCCTCCCACTCCACGTTCCCCTCCAGCTGAGAGGAGATGTCCTTAACCCTGGCACCAGTCAGGCCACAGAAACTATTGGCCAGTCAGCTTAACATCTCTCATTGGGAAATTGCTAGAGGCCGTTACTAAGGAAGTAATACCAGGACATTTAGAAAGTCAGAATACAATCAGTCAATGCGGTTTTGTGAAAGGGAAATCATGTTTAACAAATTTATTCAAGTTGTTTTGGATGCTGTGGAGGCTCCGGTGTGATGTCCTGTATCCCCTGTATCTGGCTGTAGGAGGGGCAGTTACATTACCCCTCTGGTTTGGGAGGCAGTGGCAGTGGTGGTCAGTGCCAATGCTGCACAGAAGAGGTTGGCCATCCAATGTGGAAAGAGGATGAATGATCTCATCTGTGCAGCCAGGGTAAGGCAACCATCTCATCCTCTAAACTCACACACTCACAAACCCATCACACATTCACTGGCATCTCACTCACTGCCAGCTCAAGGGACATCACCACTCACTCTCTCACACACACCCTCACATCTCCATCTGGCCTCATCTCCTCTGGAGGCTGCCTCCACAGCCCTCACCCTCTTGAGGCCACTTGCACAGATCAACATGTGCCCCACACACACACCCTGGGATACCCTCCGCCCCCAGTACAGCCCTCGCCCTGCAGCCTCTTCCCTTGCCTGAGGCCATTCTCCCCTTTCCCCAGGCCAAGCCCTCACCCTGTAGCCTTTGAAAAGCCTCCCCTGCCTTTCAGCTGGCCTGGTGGGTAGAGACCTGCCCGTGACCCCCCTAAAAGTGCTGTGGTTTTGTCTGTGAATCCTGGCGCTGAGACTGCGAGTGCTGCCTGAAGGTCGGCAAACAGAAGTCCCGAGTGAAATGCAGCTCACCCGGTGCACGCCTTATATTTGCTGTTGTGAAACACGTTGGAGTGTTTTCCCGCCAATGTGGACGGACAATCCCGCGGGAGGGATGATTCCGGGGAACTGGTCTGATAATGATATGCTGATGTATTCCAGTGAGGTTCCCAATGTCCGATGGTGGGGAATTAAACACCATCATCGACAGGCTGAGCGGACGATCGCAAACTGGTTTCACACCGTCATGAAACCAATTGCGCCATATTATCTGCTGATGCCACCAAACACGCCCAATGCCAGCGGGCATGGAAAATACCAGCCCACATTAACAGCTTGGGTGAAGGAATGGACTGTATTGTAGCCAAATTTGCTAACGTTATAAGGTTAGGTTGAAAAGCAAGCTATGAATTGGACATAAAGAGCGTGCAAAGGGATATAGACAGGTTAAATAAGTGGGCAGAAATTTGGCAGATGGAGTTTATGTGATAAAATGTGAACTTGTCCACTTTGGTGGGAAGAATTTAAAAGCCGGGCGTTATTTAAATAGGCCAGATGCAGAATGCTGCAATACAGAGGGATCTGGGTGTCCCCATCCATGGCTCATATGCAAGTATAGCAAGTAACCGGGAAGGTAAGCGGAATGGTGACCTGTGACCTTGTTCCAGATGTACAGAGCATTGGTAAAGGCACATCTGGAATACTGTGTCCTGTTTTCAGCTCCTTATTTGGGGAATCTTTCAGCTGAAAGATGGAGAAAATTTCTCCAATCGGACAGTTGTGAATCTTTGGAATTCTCTACCCCAGAGGGTTGTGGGTGCTCCATCACTGAATACATTTAAGGCTGGGATAGATGGAGTTTGGTATCTCAGGGAATTAAGCGATATGGGTATTAATTTGTATATCAATTGTAGTTAACTATATGGAGGGGAAAGACATTAATTGGGTTGTTACTTGAGCACATATAAAGAGGCAATTACTGACACTGTGGTGAGTTAGGAAGTATATGCTAGTAATGTTTCACTCTGGGAATAAATCTAAATTGAATTAAATGTCTCTGGTTTCATCCTTCACCAACTGGCTATCTGGAGTTTAACAATGTGGAGCGGGCAGGAAAGTGGGGCTGAAACCAAAGATCAGCCATGATCATATTTGAATTGTGCAGTGAGCTCGATGGGCTGAATGGCCTACTCCTACTCCTTTCTCTTATGTTCATATGCATTGGAGGCTGTAGAGAGAAGGTTCACCTGGCTGATTCCTGCGATGAAGGGGTTTATCTTATGAGGAAAGGTTCAGCCTGTACCCATTGGTGTTTAGAAGAATGAGAGGTGATCTTATTGAAACACATAAGATTCTGAGGGGATTTGACAGGGTAGATGCTGAGAGGATGTTTCCCCTCGTGAGGGGAATATAGAACGAGGGGACAGTTTCAAAATAAGGGGACTCCCATTTAAGATGGAGATGAGGAAGAATTTCTTCTGTAATATGGACAGAAAAGCTTGAAATGATGATGTACCTGATTAATTTTCAGCTCCTTGTTATGACATAAAAATAAATAAGAATAAAAAAAGTATTATCTAAATGGTAAGAGATTGCAGAGCTCTGAGATTCAGAGGGATCTGGGTGTCCTAGTATATGAATCAGAAAAGGTTAGTATACAGGTACAGCGGGTAATTAGGAAAACTAATAGAATGTTATCATTTATTGTGAGGGGAATTGAATACAAAAGTAGGGAGGTTATGCTTCAGTTGTACAGGGCACTGGTGAGACCACATCTGGAGTATTGTGCACAGTACTGGTCTCCTTATTTAAGGAAAGATGTAAATGCATTGGAAGCAGTTCAGAGAAGGTTTACTAGAATAATACCAGGAATGGGCGGGTTGTCTTATAAGGAGAGGTTGGACAGGTTAAGCTTGTATCCACTGGAGTTTAGAAGAGTAAGAGGTGACTTAATTGAAACCTTTAAGATCCTGAGGGGTCTTGACAGGGTGGATGTGGAGAGGATGTTTCCTCTTGTGGGAGAATCTAGAACTAGGGGTCACTGTTTAAAAATAAGGGGTCACCCATTTAAGACAGAGATGAGGAGAGTTTTTTTCTCAGAGGGTTGTGAGTCTTTGGAACTCTCTTCCTGAAAAGGCGGTGGAAGCAGAGTCTTTGAATATTTTTAAGGCAGAGCTGGATAGATTCTTGACTAACAAGGGGGTGAAAGGTTATCGGGGGTAGGTAGGTATGTGGGGTTGAGGTTACATTCAGATCAGCCATGATCTTATTGAATGGCAGAGCAGATTCACGGGGCTGAATGGCCTCACTCCTGCTCCGAATTCATATGTCTGAATGACATAGATACCCTGACACAGTGGGATTGAGTCAAATTAGCCATTATTGAGTTTGCTACCTTGACCTTTGTGGAACACAAGAGTTAAGTGAGGGAAAAGTAGTGATGGTCAGTTCCCCTGTGTGAACAAGCACTTAAACAGAAATGCATTTCCACAGGCAGGATATAGGCAATAAAATGAGCAAAAAGCCTGTAATTATAGGGAGTCAGGAGGCAACATTTTTTCACTCAGTGGGTCGTGAGTCTTTGGAACTGTCTTCCTGAAAAGGCGGTGGGAGCAGAGTATTTAACCATTAAATTGTCTCTGATTTATCACCAAACCTCATCCAAGGCTGGGATGAAATGCCCGTTATGAAATAAAACAAAAATAAATATCTGGGGACAGCATTTTTATCCGTTGTATTTTCCGGTGATTGATTGTGATGCATGGACATTTTTTTGCAGCTTTTTAGACGATTATTTCAGCTTTTTCAGGCCTGCGTCTCCCTGAGACAGCAGCCTGCCTTCAGTGAGTTCTCTCGCAGTGCTCACCCACGCCCGCGGAGATGTCATCACCCACCCTCTTCCCCCTCTCCCACCCCAGCAGCGCTGAGCTTTTCAGTGCACCGTTAATTGGCCAGCCAGCGTCAAATCGTGTTCGGGGGCTCTTTTCCCAACCGCTCCCGGGCCCATCGATCACGCCTGACCACCCACCCACCCGCCAAAGGTCAAATTCAGGCCTTTGAATATTTTTAAGGCAGAGGTGGATAAGCAAGAGGGTGAAAGGTTATCGGGGGTGGGTGGGAAGCAGATTTCAGATTACTATCAGATCAGCCATGATCTTATTAAATGGGAGAGCAGGTTCAAGGGGCTGAATGGCCTATTCCTGCTCCTCGTTCGGATGTCACAGTCTTCTCAGGGGGTTGTTAGTCTGTGGAATTCTCTCCGACAGAGAGCAGGGGAGGTCAGGTCATTGAATATATTCAGGGCTGAGTTAGACAGGTTTTTGATCGACAAGGGAACCGAGGGTTAGAGGGGGGCAGACAGGAAAGTGAGGTTATGGCCACAGTCAGATCAGTCATGATCGAATTGAATTAGGGAGCAGGCTCGATGGGCTGAATGGCCTACTTCTGTTCCTATTGCTAACATTTATAGAGTAGAGATCAGTGGATCCTCCCCGAACTGACCTCTCCCCCAATCAGCCCTCGCCCTGACCTTCCACCCCTCCCCCGCACCTTGAACTTGCCGTCAGGAGTGAAGGTGCTGACCCAGCGGTTGTCGTAATCGGCCACGATGATGTCACCATTGGGATCAACGGTTACTCCGGTTGGACGTTGGAGTTGCCCTGGTGACCGGCCCCGAACGCCGAATCGCAGCTTGAACTGTCCATCATTGGAGAACACCTGGGGGGGTGAAGAGGCTCATTAACAGCTGCAAAACATCTGCTCAGCTAAACCCCACAAGAGCGGCATCCCCATTCTCTGCCCAGTGTGGTGCTCAGTGCCATGCCAAGCGAGGCTGGGAGTTGAGCCTGGGCCTTTCCAGCCCAGGGTGGGGCTGGATTTGGTTACCTGGATACACTGGTTGTTGCTGTCGGCGACCACGATGCGGTTATTCCCTGAGGCTGAGATTCCCTGAAGGTTGGTGAATTCCCCTTTCTCTCGGCCTCTGGTCCCTGAAGCCAGAAAAACACAGAAGAAGAAGATTCACATCTGAAACCAACTAACACCCCGTGGCATTGTGCCAGGCTAACCCTGTCGGTAACACACCAATGCAACAGGCCACAGCAAGTGTAACACAGGCAACAGAGCATGGACACAAACCGCGGTAACAACCATGGCAACAACCATGGGGATAGACCCCCAGGAACAGGCCCCCTTTGCCAGTGCAGGCCCACACCTGACCCCAGGCCCACACTGTGGGCTTGACTATGAATAATTAAGATAATTATTTCCTTACTCAAAGGTAGAAACCATTGACAAAAGAAAGGCTGGCATTTGTATAGCACCTTTCACATCCATGGGTTGGCCTAAAGGATTTCACAGGCAATAAAATGGAGGAAGTGCAGCAGCTAATTGACACCCAGCAATCTCCCCCCCACAGCAGCAATATAAACGTGAGGAGAATTTATTGCTCTGATGTTAAATTGAGGGAGGAAAGGATCCACATCAAAATGAACAGTCACTTGGAAAAATCTGGATTAATGAAGGAGCGCCAAGGTGGATTCATTCAGGGCAAATCATCTTCAACTAATTGATTGAGGTTTTTAATGAGGTATCAGAGGGTTTGATGAGGGTTTTCACTGAATTGTTACAGCACAGGAGGAGGCCATTTGGCCCATCATGTCTGCACTGGCTCTCCGAATCAGCATTTCACCCAGTGCCATTCTCCTGCCTTCTCCCTGTAACACTGCACATTCTCCCTTTTCAGATAATTATCTAATTCCCTTTTGAAAGACTCGATTGACCCTGTCTCCCCCACACTCTCAGGCAGCGCATTCCAGATCCTAACCACTCGATTGACCCTGTCTCCCCCACACTCTCAGGCAGCGCATTCCAGATCCTAACCACTCGATTGACCCTGTCTCCCCCACACTCTCAGGCAGCGCATTCCAGATCCTAACCACTCGCCGGGGGGAAATATTTCTCCTCGTGTCTCCATTGCTTCATTACCTTAAATCTGTGCCCTCTGGTTCTCAATCCTTCCACCAATGGGAACAGTTTCTCCCCCTCTACTCTGTCCAGACCCCTCATGATTTTGAACACCTCTATCGAATCTCCTCTCAGTCTGCTCTTCTCCAAGCAAAACAGTCCCAACCTCTCCAATCTACCCTCATAGCCTAAGTTTCTCATAGAACCATAGAAAAGTTACAGCACAGAAGGAGGCCATTCGGCCCGTCTTGTCCATGCCAGCCCGAGGACACCCAGGTGCCCTTTCTAATCCCACCTTCCTGCACCCGGCCCATAGTCCTGCAGCTTACAGCACTTAAGGTGCAGATCCAGGTACTTCTTAAAAGAGTTTAGAGTTTCTGCCTCTACCACCAACTTGGGCAGCGAATTCCAGACATCCACTACCCTCTGTGTAAAAAAGTTCTTCCTCATGTCCCCCCTACACCTTCTGCCACTTATCTTGAATCTATCTCCCCTGGTTCTAGAATTCTCCATCAAGGGAAACAATTTTATCCTGTCCACTCTATCTATTCCCCTCATAATTTTGTACACCTCAATCAAGTCACCTCTCAGCCTTCTTTGTTCTAAGGAAAATAACCCCAACCTATCCAATCTCTCCTCGTAGCTACACTTTTCTAACCCTGGTAACATTCTTGTAAACCTCCTCTGCACTCTCTCCAGAGCTATTACGTCCTTCCTGTAATGTGGTGACCAGAACTGCACACAATACTCCAGTTGTGGCCCCACCAGTGTTTTATACAATTCTAACATTATATCCTTACTTTTATATTCTATACCTCTGCCAATGAAGGAGAACATTCCATATGCCTTCTTTACAACCTTGTCTACTTGAACTGCTGCCTTCAGGGACCTGTGTACTTGTACGCCAAGATCTCTCACTTCATCTACCCCTCTTAGTATATTCCCATTTATTGTGTAATCCCTGTAACTGTTTGACCTCCCTAAATGTATGACCTCACACTTCTCTATGTTAAAATCCATCTGCCACTTTATCGCCCACTCCACCAACCCATCTATATCGTTTTGGAGATTATGACTATCCTCTACACTATCCACTACTCGGCCAATCTTTGTGTCATCTGCAAATTTCCCAATCGTGCCCCCCACATTCACGTCCAAATCGTTAATATATAACACAAACAGCAAGGGTCCCAACGCCGAGCCCTGTGGAACACCACTTGAGACAACTTTCCATTCGCAAGGGCATCCATCGACCATTACCCTTTGTTTCCTGTTACAAAGCCAACCTTTTATCCAGTTTGCTACATTACCCTGAATCCCATGGGCTTTTACTTTCCTGGCCAATCTGCCATGTGGGACCTTGTCAAATGACTTGCTAAAATCCATGTACACAACATCCACTGCACTACCTTCATCAACCCTTCTTCTCACTTCCACAAAGAATTCAATCAAATTTGTGAGGCAAGACCTTCCTTTAACAAATCCATGCTGACCATCCCTGACTAGTCCATGCCTTTCCACATGACAGTTAATCCTATCTCTCAGGATTGATTCTACTAATTTGCTCACCATCGATGTAAGACTAACTGGCCTATAATTGTTTGGCATTTCCTTTGATCCCTTTTTAAACAATGGAACTACGTTGGCATTTCTCCAGTCCTCCGGTACCTCCCCTGTATCTAGTGAAGATTGGAAAATCATCCTCAGAGCATCTGCTATCTCCTCCCTGACTTCCTTCAGCAGCCTCGGGAACAATCCATCTGGCCCTGGTGACTTATCAACTTTCAGGGATTTCAACCCTTCAAGCGCTTCCTCTCTCTTTATGACTATCCCGTCCAATACCTCGCAGTGTTCCTCCTGGACTACTATACCTACATCCTCCCTTTCCTTTGTAAACACGGAGACAAAATATTCATTCAAAACCCTTCCCACAGCCTCTGCATCTACACACAAGTTTCCATCTTCACCTCTGATAGGTCCCACTTTTTCCTTAACTAACCTTTTAGCATTAATGTATTGGTAAAACATCTTTGGGTTATCTTTAACTTTACTTGTTAATCTTTTTTCATGCCCTCTCTTTGATTTCCTTATTTCCTTTTTCACTTCGTCCCTGCACTTCCTATATTCATTTAGGCTATCTGCAGTGCTTAGTTCTGTGTGCCTATCGTACGCTTTCTTTTTCTGTTTGATCATACCTGGGATCATTCTCATGAATCTTTTCTGCCCTCTCTCTGGTGCTTTCACATCCGTCCTAAAGTGTAGCAGTGAGAACTGGACACAATACTCCAGCTGAGGCTGAACCAGTGACTTAAACAAGCTCAACATAACCTCCCTGCTCTTATACTCTATGCCCCTATTAATAAAGCCCAGGATACTGTATACTTCATTAACCACTCTCTCCACCTGTCCTGCCACCTTCAATGGTTCATGCATATATACACCCAGGTCTTTCTGCTCCTGCGCCCCGTTTAGAGTTGTATCCTTTATTTTTTACTCTCTCCATGTTCTTCCTACCAAAATGATCACTTCACACTTCTCCACATTGAACTTCATCTGCCACCTATCTGCCCACTCCACCAATGTGTCAATATCCTTTTGAAGTTCCACACTGTCCTCCTCACAGTTTACAATTCCTCCAAGTTTCGTATCATCCGCAAACTTTGAAACTGTCCCCTGTACACCAAGATCTAGATCATTAATATATATCAGGAACAGCAAGGGTCCCAATACTGACCCCTGGGGAACTCCACTACAAACCTTCCTCCAGCCCGAAAAATATCCATTGACCATTACTCTCTGTTTCCCATCCCTCAGCCAATTCCGTATCCATGTTGCTATTGTCCCTTTTATTCCATGAACTCTAACTTTGCTCACAAGTCTGTTGTGTGGCACTGTACCAAATGCCTTTTGGAAGTCCATGTACATCACATCAACAGCATTACCCTCATCAATCCTCTCTGTTACCCCTTCAAAAAACTCCAGCAAGTTAGTTAAACATAATTTTCCCTTAAGAAATCCATGCTGGCTCTCCTTAATTAACCTGCATTTGTTCATGTGACTATTAATTCTGCCTTGAATTATAGTTTCCAGAAGTTTCCCCATCACCGAAGTTAAACTGACTGGCCTATAGCTACTGGGCCTCTCGTTACACTTTTTTTTGAACAAGGGTGTAACATTTGCAATTCTCCAGTCCTCTGGCACCTCCCCTGAGTCTACGGAAGAGTGAAAATTATAGCCAGTGTCTCCGCAATTTCCACTTTCGCTTCCCTCAGCATCTGTGGATGCATCTCATCCAGTCCCGGTGCCTTCTCAACTTAAGTACAGACAGCCTATCCAATATCTCCTCCTTATCAAATTTGAACCCGTCTAGTGACTGAATTTCCTCCTCTGTCACCATGGCCTGGGCAGCATCTGCTTCCTTGGTAAAGACAGGTGCAAAGTATTCATTTAATACCTCAACCATACTCCCTCCCTCCATGTGTAAATCCCCTTTTAGGTCCCTAATCGGCCCTACTCCTCCTTTAACCACCCTTTTCCTATTTATATGCCTATAGAAGACAGGATTTTCCTTTATGTTGGCTGCCAGTCTTTTCTCTCAATCCCTCTTCACTTCTCTAATATGTTTTTTCACCTCCCCTCTGAACCTTCTGTACTCCTCTTGGTTCTCAATTGTATTTTCTACCTGACACTGTCATAGACACACATTTTCTTCTTTATCTTAATTTCTATTTCCTTTTTCATCCAGGGAGTTCTGGATTTGTTTGCTCTACCTTTCCCTTTCGATGGAATACACCTTGTCTGTGCCCGAACCAATTCTTTTTTGAAGGTAGCCCAATGTTCAGCTACAGTTTTTCCTGCCTATCATTTGTTCCAATCTGTCTGGCCCAGCTCCGCTCTTGCCCCATTGAAGTCGGCTCTTGTCCAGTTCATTATTCTTACTCTGGATTGGGCACTATCCATTTCTTTCGTCCAAGATCCTGAATCTTATGATAAGGGGTAATGTGGTTGATGTGGTGTACGTGGACTTGCAGAAGGAGTTGGATAAAATGTCACATTATAGAGCTGTCAGCAACATTGAAGCATTTTAACATCAAAGAGACAGCAGCAGCGGGAAGGATATAAAAGGGCTGATGGGATAGAATGTGAGAGGAGTGATGAATTACTGTTTTTTGGACTGGAGGGAGGTATATAGTAGAACTCCCCAAGAATTCTGTAGTAGGAATGAAAACAGTAATAACATGGTCTTGGGGCAGGGCACAATTTGAAAAATTACAGATGACACAAGACCTGGAAGAGTTGGAAGCCGTGAGGAGGATAGCGACAGATTTTAAGAGGGACAGAGAGAGGCTGGTGGAGCGAGTGGAAACATTACAGATAAAATTCAATGGGGAAAAGTGTCAGGTGATGCATTTTAGTAGGAAGAATGCGGAGAGACAATACAAGTTGAATGATACAATGATCCCTCTGCTGTTACCAATCTACCTCCCAATCTCCCACTACTAGTTTCTCTCTCTGTCTCTCTCTCTCCCAATCTCTGGCCATTCCCTCCCTGGAATACAGAGCCCAGGGTCAAAGGGTTCCTGTTGGTACTACAGGGAGACAGTGGTGTAGTAGTAACATCACTGGACAAGTAATCTTTCAGTTCAGGCTAATGCTGTGGGGACAAAAACAGAAACAGAAATACCTGGAAAATCTCAGCAGGTCTGGCAGCATCGGCGGAGGAGGGCACAGTTGACGTTTCCAGTCCATATATAACCAGCTTATATTTCACCCCTTTCCTATTTTTACTTAGTTCTGTTGAAGGGTCATGAGGACTCGAAACGTCATCTGTGCCCTCCTCCGCCGATGCTGCCAGACCTGCTGAGTTTTTCCAGGTATTTCTGTTTCTGTTTTCGTTTTGGATTTCCAGCATCCGCAGTTTTTTGTTTTTATTTAATGCTCTGGGGACATGGGTTCAAATCCCACAGCAGCTGTTGGAATTTAAACTTAATCAGTCAAAACAAACCTAGAACATAAAGTGTCTGAGAAATGGCAATGAAAGTACGGAATTGTCAGAAAAACCCATCTGGTTCACTAATGTCCTTTAGGGAAGGAAATCTGCTGTCCTTACCCGGTCTGGCCTACATGTGACTCCACACCCACAGCAATGTGATTGACTCTGAAATGCCCTCAAGTGCATTCAGGGATGGGCAGCAAATGCTGGCCCAGCCAGTGATTCCCGCTTCCCATGGAAGATTAAAACAAACTCACCGACACGGATAATCAGCTCGTCCTCAATGGGGTTGTCCTTCTTCTTGCCAGTGCCGTACATACTCGCCGGGCGCCTGACTGCTTTCTGTCGAATGTGCCCGCTACTCGGAGACTTCACCCTGCGCTTGACATCGTCGGGGGAGTGGGCAGCATCAGAGGGTTTTGTGGCTCGGACTCTATAGGGACTGCCTTTGACTGGCTGGTTGTACAGGGTTACAGACAGTGTAAAGTCTCCCTCAGTCTTTAGTGTGTAGAGTAACTCATACGTCCCGTTCCTGTTGTCCAGGATTTCGCCCTCGGTACAGCTGCCGTCCGGAGCTGTGATCTCTGCCTGTAAGATGGCGTTACCGGTTTTCACCAGCTCTCCATCTTTATCCTTGGTTGTCACAGTAACCGTTGTCTGCTGGCCAACCACAGCATGACGCAGACCCTCGCCGGTCGCTACGGTCTGTTGGGCAATGGCACTGGTGGTGATCAGGACCCCGAGGTTCTGGATTGACTTCCTCACTCCATCCGTCTCTACTCTCAGGTCCAGGTGGTCATTCTCTTGGGGCTGAAGTGGAAAGTGCTGGGCAGCCAATTCATTCAGGGTCTCGCTCATCTGCTTCTTCACCAGCAGGACCTCGGTCTCCGTGCCGTGGCTCAGAGCTTGCTCCGTGAACTCCGAACTGCTCCGGATTTTCTCCTGACCCTGCAGCAGGTACTCCAACTGAGTGTGAAGGACCTGGGGGAGGCGGGCGGGGGTTAAAGAATAGGCATTAGCTTTCCAACACAGGTGAGCTGACAGGGGCGGGGCACAGACAGACAGGGGCAAGGCCCAGACAGACAGGCAGGGGGAGCACAGACAGACAGGGGCAAGGCCCAGACAGACAGGCAGGGGGTACACAGACAGACAGGGGCAAGGCCCAGACAGACAGGGGAAGCACAGGCAGACTAGGTGGGGGTGGGAGTGGGGGTGGGGGGGGGTGGGGGGAAGAACAGACAGATGGAGGCAGGGCCCAGACAGACAGTGGTGGGGAGGACACCCAGACGGAGGGGGCTGGGCTGTTACTTGGTGTGTGAGGTGGTCCCTCTGTCTGTGCTGAGAGAGTTACTGAGGACAGAGAGTTAGAATGAGAGGCAGTGAGGAGGGGGCTTCTGTGTCACTCTGTGTGACACTAGCTGAACTTCTGACATCGCATCATCACTAACACAGCCTAATCCACCCCCTGAATAATGTCAGCCTTCACCCTGAGACTGAACCAGGCTGCTCACAAGCTTAGTGTCATATATGACCCCCACATGAGTTGCTGACCACACATGCTCCTCCATCACCAAGATCACCTATTTCCACTTCCAACGTCAGACTTTACCGCTGCCTCAGTTCATCTGCTGCTGAAACACTCATCCATGCTTTTGTTATCTCCAGGCTGCTCTTTTCCAATGCTTTTCTGGCCTCGTACCTTCCACAAACTAGAGGTCATTCAAAACTCTGCTACCAATATCCTAATTCGTACCAAAGGTGCTCGTTGACCCACACTGGCTCCCAGTCTATAAACGCCTTGAACTTAAAATTCTCATCCTTGTTTTCAAATCCCTCCATGGCCCCAACCCCTCCCCATCTCTGTAAACCCCAGTCCCACAATCCTCCGAGATCTCTAGTCTCCTCTAATTTGGGCATTGACTCTTCACCCAGTGTAAACGCTCTCTGAAGGAACGTCAGAGACAGACCCAGGGTGTGTCTAACAGAGACTGTCAGAAACCAGGCATCCAGAAACTTCCAAATGTTTATTAACTATAAACAGCAGCAGAGGAATGTATAAGTGTGTGGTATATGCCGGGTGAATGTGGGACTGAGTACAGTACCACCCATACTGTGAGGTAAGAAGGCACATGACCCAAGACCCAGGGTTAGTGGTGTTGGCCAGAGATGGGTAAAGGCCTAGGCATGGGCCCAGGATTGTACAACCCCTCCGTGGCGCGTGTCTCCCCCGTGGGCAGATGCAGCCAGCCATTTAAATCTCCATTCAGCTCGGTGGAACAATAATATTCTGCCGACTGCCGATTCTGTAAAATCCTGGCCATGGAGATAGCTCCTTGTCTGTGCCCTTTACTGTGCATTATGGATACAGTTACCGGTAGGTGGTAAAGACTTTCTGTTAACATACAGGAGATGACAAAGACCTCTCTAACAGACGTATTCTGGAACCAACACCATCATAACATGGTGTCAGCTCGGGTCACAACCTCACAAGAATGCTGAAGAACTAAGAAAAAGAAAATCTTCATCGGATTCTGAACTGAAAGCTCCCAACTGAAGCTACAGGCACTGAGAAAAATTTCCAAAAGAAGCTCAGAGAGAAGAGACTGGAAGCTAAAGGCAGGAGTTTTACTGTGGCAGAGGATTCTACACCATCTCCCTTCAAAGTCCAGCTTCAGCAGGCCAAGCCCATGGCCTGTCTGGGTGCTAAATCTTCACAGCCTGTCTGGGTGAGCTAAATCTTCACAGCCTGTCTGGGTGAGCTAAATCTTCACAGCCTGTCTGGGTGAGCTAAATCTTCACAGCCTGTCTGGGTGAGCTAAATCTTCACAGCCTGTCTGGGTGCTAAATCTTCACAGCCTGTCTGGCTGAGCTAAATCTTCACAGCCTGTCTGGCTGAGCTAAATCTTCATAGCCTGTCTGGCTGAGCTAAATCTTCACAGCCTGTCTGGCTGAGTTAAATCGTCTTTGCTTCCAGTCTGCAGCCAGTCCTGAGAAGCCCTGTTATTAATTCAGTCAGAAGCGCTGTTTGAGCGAAACCCATCGCTAATCCTGATTCTCCAACTCCAAGTCTCATCATGCCTCTGAGTTGGACATAAGGACACAAGTAAGAACATAAGAAATAGGAGCAGGAGTAGGCCATTCGGCCCCTCAAGCCTACCCCGCCATTCAATAAAATCATGGCTGATCTGCCCCAGGCCTCAACTCCTCTTTCGTGTCAGCTCCTCACAGCCCTCAACTCCCCGACATTTCAAAAATCTATCTACCTCCTCTTTAAATACTTTCAGTGATCTAACCTCCACAACTCTCCGAGGTAGAGAATTCCAGACATTCACTACCCTCTGAGAGAAGAAATTCCTTTGCATCTCAGTTTTAAATGAGTGTCCCCTTATTCTGTAACTATGTCCCCTAGTTTGAGATTCCACCACTAGTGGAAACATCTCCTCAACATTTACCCTGTCAAGTCCCCTCAGAATCTTGTACATTTCAATAAGATCATCCCTCATTCTTCTAAACTCTAATGGATAAAGGCCTAACCTGTTTAGCTGTTCTTGATAAATCAACCCCTTCATCCCAGGAATCAGCCTAGTGAATCTCTTTTCAACTGCCTCCAATGCCAGTATATCCTTTCTTAAATACAGGGACCAAAACTGTACACAGTACTCCAGGTGCGGCCTCACCAACACCCTGTACAGTTGTAACAAGACTTCCATATTTTTAAACTCCAGTCTTGTAGCAATACAGGCCAAAATTCCATTTACCTTCTTAAGGACTTGCTGCACCTGCATGCTAACCTTTAGTGTTTCATGCACAAGAACACCCAGATCCCTCTGTGCTGCACTTTTCTGGAGTTTCTCTCCATTTAAATAATAGTCTGTCTTTTGATTCTTCCTACCAAAGTGCCTAACCTCACATTTTCCTACATTAAACTCCATCTGCCAAGTTTTTGCCCACTCACTCAACCTGTCTATATTCCCTTGCAGATTCCTTATGTCCTCATCACATGCCCTCCCACCTATTTTTGTATCCACCAAGTCATTAATATAGATAGTAAATAATTGAGGCCCTAGGACTGATCCTTGAGGCCCTCCACTAGTTACGTCTTTCCAACCTGAAAAAGACCCATTAATCCCAGCTATCTGTCTTCTGTGTGTTAACCAATCCTCAATCCATGCTAATACATTACCCCCAATACCGTGAGCTCTTATCTTGTGCAATAACCTTATATGTGGCACCTTATCAAATGCCTTCTGGAAATCCAAATACACTACATCTACCAGTTCTCCTTTATCAACTCTGCTTGTTATATCCTCAAAGAACTCCAGCAAATTTGTCAAACATGATTTCCCTTTCACAAAACCATATTGACTCTGTTTGATTGCGTTAAACTTTTCTAAATGTCCTGCTATTCCTTCCTTAATAATGGACTCCAGCATTTCCCAATGACAGATGTTAGGCTGACTGGCCTATAGTTTCCTGCTTTTTGTCTCCCTCCCTTCTTGAACAGGGGTGTCACATTAGCAGTTTTCCAAACTGCTGGGACCCTCCCGGAATCCAATGAGTTCTGGAATATTTCGACCAATGTCCCCACTATCTCTGCAGCCACTTCCTTTAAAACCCTTGGATTCAGGCCATCAGGTTCTGGCGACCTGTCTGCCTTTGGTCCCATTGGCTTGTCAAATACTTTGTACCTCATGACAGAGATTGTTACAAGATCTTTCCTCCCATTAGCTCCTTGCTTATCTGATATCTTTAGGGTGTTTATAGTGTCCTCCACTGTGAAGACCGATGCAAAATATTGGTTTAAATTATCTGTCAATTCCCTGTTCCCCATTATCAATTATCCAGTCACATCCTCCAAGGATCCCATGTTCACTTTAGCTATTCTCTCTCTCTTTTTATAAACCCGTAGAAGCTCTTGCTGTTTGTTTGTTTATTTCTTGCTAATTTACTTCCATAATCAATTTTCTCCCTCTTTATTAGCTTTTTAATCATTCGCTGCTGGTTCCTAAAAAATACCCAATCCTCTGGCCTACCACTAGTTTTCGCTACTTTGTATGCCTTAGTTTTTGAGTGGATCCTCTCCTAGACCCCCTTCATTAACCACGGGTGTTTCATCCTTCTCATCGCGTCCTTCTTTTTGATCAGGATAAATTTTTGCTGAGTGTTATGAAATATCTGCTTAAATTTCTGCCACTGCTCATCCACTGACCTTCCCCTTAGTCTATTTTCCCAGCCCGCTTTAGACAACTCTTTCTTCATACCTCTGTAATTGTCCTTATTTAAGTTGAAGACACTGGTTTGAGACCTGAGTTGCTCACCCTCAAACTGAATTTGAAATTCTACCATGTTGTGATCACTACCCCCTAAAGGATCCTTAACTACAAGATCTCTTATTAATCCCACCTCATTACACATGACTAGATCTAAAATAGCCTGTTCCTGGGTAGGTTCTGCAATGTATTACTCTAAGAAACAATCCCTGATGCACTCTACAAATTTGTCTTCCATGTTACCCCTGCCAACCTGATTTGTCCAGTCAATATGCAGATTAAAATCACCCCTGACAATTGTAGTGCCCTTCTTACCCGTCTTCATTGTTCCACAATTTATACTTTGTCTGACAGTGAGGGGCCTATAGATGACTCCCACCCGTGACGTCTTCCCCTTGCTATTCCTTATTTCCACCCAAACTGATTCCACATCACAATCAATTGCACCTATATCCTATTCACCACCGCACTGATACCTTCCTTTATTAACAAAGCTACCCCACCTCCTTTTCCTTTTTGCCTATTTTTCTGGAATGTCGAATACCCTTGAATATTGAGTCCCCCAGTCTTGGTCACCCTGCAACCACGTCTCTGTAATAGCTCTCAAATCATATTCATTTATTTCTTTTTGTGCCATTAACTCATCTATCTTGTTACAAATGCCGCGTGCATTCACAAGAGCCTTAAGCTTTGACTTTTTACCATTATTACACATTCTGGTTCTAATTTCTGCTGCACTCTTCTGCTTATGTTTTCTGCCCCTTCCTAAACTACCTCCTGATGGAGTAAGTTCCTTGCCTGTACCCTTTACTGCATACACACTGTCATGAAAAGCCAATTACAGCCAGAAATTACTTACAGGCACATTGAACATTTTAAGGGAGACGTGTGTGTTGTTAAAGAAATACAAGTGAGGGCATTGAGCAAAAGGTGGCAGATAATGTAAAGTGACCACTTTCTGGAAAAATCCTATGTGGATTATACTGACAGACCTGTCCTGAGAGAAACACAGAATCACAGAATTTTAATGGCACAGAAGGAGGCCATTTGGCCCATCATGTCTACACCGACTCTCCAAATGAACATTATGACTCAGTGCCAATCTCCTGCCTTTTCCCCATTCCCCTGCACATTGTTTCTATTTAAATAATCATCTATTGTCCTCTTGAATGCCTCGATTGAACCTGCCTCCACCACACTTCCAGGCCGTGCATTCCAGACCCGAACCACTCGCTGTGTGAAAAAGTTTTTTCTCATGTTACATTTGCTTCTTTTGCAAATCACTTTAAATCTGTGCCCTTTCCTTCTTGATCCTTTTACGAGCAGGAACAGCTTCTCCCTATCTACTCTGTCCAGACCCCTCATGATTTTGAACATCTCTATCAAATCTCCTCTCAGCTTCTTCTCTCCAAGGAGAACAGTCCCAACCTCTCCAAACTATCCTCATAGCTGAAGTTTCTCATCCCTGGAACTATTCTTGTAAACCTCTTCTGCACTCTCTCCAATGTGTTCACATCCCTCCTATAGTGTGGTGCCCAGAACTGTACACAATATTCCAGCTGAGGTCTATTGAGTGCCTTATATAAAATCAGCGTAACGTCCCTGCTCTTGTACTCTATGCCCCTATTAATAAAGTCCAGGATACTATATGCTTTATAACTGCTCTCTCCACCTGTCCTGCCACCTTCAATGATCTATGCACATATACACTCAGGTCTTTCTGCTCCTGCGCCCCCTTCAAAATTTCACCCCTTGTTTTATATTTACTGTCCATGTTCTTCCTACCAAAATGCATCATCTCACACTTCTCCGCACTGAACTTCATCGACCCCCTATCTGCCCACTCCACCAACTTGTCTATGTCCTCTTGAAGTTCCACACCGTCCTCCTCACAGTTCACAACACTCCCAAGCTTCATATCATTCAAATAGTCCCCTGCACACCAAGATCTAGATAATTAATACATATGTGGGGAGGTGGTGGTATAGTCATTGGCCTGGTAATTCAGAAACCCGGGGTAATTCCATGGGGATCTGGCTATGAATTCCACCACTGCAGATGGTAAAATTTGAATTCAATAAAAATCTGAAATTAAAAGTCTGATGATGACCATGAAACTATTGTCGATTGTTGTAAAAACCCATCTGGTTCACCAATGTCCTTTAAGGAAGGAAATCTGCTGACCTAACCTGGTCTGGCCTACATGTGACTCCAGACCCACAACAATGTGGTTGACTCTTAAATGCCCTCTAAACAAGGGCAATAAATGCTGGCCTAGCCAGCGACGCCCACATACCATGAATGAATATAAAAAGCAGTGCAAGTGTCCCAATACCGACCCCTGGGGAACTCCTGGACAAACCTTCCTCCAGCCCCCCCAAAGAAAACCATTACTCTCTGCTTCCTGTTTTTCAGCCAATTTTGTATCCAAATTGCTACTGTCCCTTTTATTCCATGAGCAATAACTTTTCTCACAAGTCTGTTGTGTGGCACTGTGTCAAATGTCTTTTGAAAGTCCATGTACACCACATCAACAGCGTTACCCTCATCGACCTTTTCTGTTACCTCTT
Organism: Cetorhinus maximus; assembly: GCF_964194155.1. NCBI lineage: Eukaryota > Metazoa > Chordata > Chondrichthyes > Lamniformes > Cetorhinidae > Cetorhinus > Cetorhinus maximus. The sequence goes on from NC_135885.1 coordinate 783,642, forward strand.
CAAAAAACTCCAGCAAGTTAGTTAAACACGATTTCCCCTTTAGAAATCCATGCTGGCTCTTCCTTATCATCCCAGATTTTTCCATGTGACTACTAATTCTATCCCAAATAATTGTTTCTAAAATCTTCCCCACCACTGAAGTTAAACTGACTGGTTTGTAATTTCTGGGCTTATCCTTACAACCTATTATGAACAAGGGTGTAATGTTTGCAATTCCCCAGTCCTCTGGCACCTCCCCTGAGTCTAGGGAAGACTGAAAGATTGTGGCCAGTGCCCCAGCAATTTCTACTCTCATTCCTCCAATATCCTTGGATGTATCTGATCTGGTCCCAGTGCCTTGTCAACTTTAAGCACCGACAGTCTATTCAACACTTCCCTCTTTGTCAATGTTGAACTCTTCTAGTGTCAGTGTTCCCTCGTCTGTCACCATGGCCTGGGTAGTATCTACCTCCTTGGTGAAGACAGATGCAAAGTATTCATTTAATAACTCAGCCATGGCACCTTCACCCATGTGTAAATCCCCTTTTAGGTCCCTAGTCAGCCCTACTCCCCATTTTACCACCATTTTACTATTTATATGTCTAAAGAGGATTTTGGGATTCCCCTTTATGTTGGCAGCCAGTCTTTTCTCATAATCCCTCATCACTTCTCTAATATGCTTTTTCATCTCCCCTCTGAACCTTCTGAAGGCGGCAAATGCACATGAGATACAGGGTAATTTGATAAGGTGGATTCAAAATTGGCTTAGTTGTAGGAGACAGAGGGTGATGACAGAAGGATGCTTTAGTGACTGGAAGCCAGTGTCCAGTGGCGTACCACAGGGATCTGTGCTGGATCCCCTATTATTTGTAATTTATATAAACGACATAGATGACTATGTGGGGGGGTAGGATTAGTAAGATTGCGGATGACACAAAGATTGGCCGGGTGGTTAGCAGTGAGGTTGAGTGTCTTGGGCTACAGGAAGATATAGATGGGATGGTCAAATGGGCAGATAAGTGGCAGATGGAATTTAACCCTGAAAAGTGTGAGGTGATAAACTTTGGAAGGAGTAATCTGACAAGGAAGTATTCAATGACCGGCATGACACTAGGAAGTTCTGAGGAACAAAGGGACCTTGGTGTGTGTGTCCATAGATCTCTGAAGGCGGAGGGGCACGTTAGTGGGGTGGTGAAAAAGGCATATGGGACACTTGCCTTCATCAATCGAGGTATAGATTACAAAAGTAGGGAGGTCATGTTGGAGTTGTATAGAACCTTGGTGAGGCCACAGCTGGAGTACTGTGTGCAGTTCTGGTCACCACATTATAGGAAGGATGTGATTGCACTGGAGGGGGTGCAGAGGAGATTCACCAGGACGTTGCCTGGGATGAAACAATTAAATTGTGAAGAGAGGTTGGATAGACTTGGGTTGTTTTCGTTGGAGCAGCGAAGACTGAGGGGAGACCTGATCGAGGTGTACAAGATTATGAGAGGCAGGGACAGGGTGGATTGGGAGCAGCTGTTCCCCTTAGTTGAAGGGTCAGTCACAAGGGGACATAAGTTCAAGGTGAGGGGCAGGGGGTTTAGGGGGAATTTGGGGAAAAACCTTTTTACCCAGAGGGTGGTGATGGTCTGGAATGCACTGCCTGGGAGGGTGGTGGAGGCGGGTTGCCTCACATCCTTTAAAAAGTACCTGGATGAGCACTTGGCACGTCATAACATTCAAGGCTATGGGCCAAGTGCTGGTAAATGAGATAAGGTAGGTCAGGTGTTTCTCACGTGTCGGTGCAGACTCGATGGGCCGAAGGGCCTCTTCTGCACTCTATGATTCTGCGATTTTCACCTCTCCTCTGAACCTTCTGTATTCCTCTTGGTTCTCAATTGTATTTTCTACCTGACACTGTCATAGAAACACTTTTGCTTCTTTATCTTAATTTCAATCTCGTTTTCCATCCAGGGAGTTCTGGATTCATTTGCTCTACCTTTCCCTCTCAATGGAATACACCTTAACTGTGCCCGAACCAATTCTTTTTGAAGGTAGCCCAATGTTCAGCTACAGTTTTTCCCGCCTATCTTTCATTCCAGTCTATCTGGCCCAGCTCTGTTCTTGCCCCATTGAAGTTGGCCCTTGTCCAGTTAATTATTCTTATCCTGGATTGCCTATCGTCCTTTTCTATCATCATCTGAAAACATTCAATACAATGATCACTGTCTCCTAAATGTTCCCCCACTACCACTTGATCTACTTGGCCCACCTCATTTCCAGGAACCAGGTTCAACAGTGCATCTTTTCTTGTTGGATTGGACACATACTGCTGTAGAAAATTCTCTGGAACACAATCTAGGAACTTTTGCCCCTTTCCACCCTTTACACTACCATTGTCCTAGTCTACATTCAGGTAATTAAAGTCCCCCATTATAACTACTTTATAATGCCTGCATCTCTCTGTAATTTCCCTGCAGATTTGTTCTTCTACGTCCTTCTCACTCGTTGGTGGTCGATAGACTACACCGAGCAATGTAATTCTCCCCTTTTTGTTCCTTAGTTTGAGCCAAATTGATTCTGTCCTTGAACCCTCTGGGACATCCTCTTTCTCCAGCACTGCAATGCTCTCCTTAACCAATACCACCATCCCTCCTCCATTCCTTCCTTTCCTATCTCTTCTGAACACCTTGTACCCAGGAATATTTAACATCCAGTTCTGCCCTTCCTTGAGCCAGGTCTCTGTTATCGCCACAACATCATATTTCCAAATGGCAATCTGCGCCTGTAACTCCCCAATCTTATTCACTATACTCCGTGTATTCACACACATGCACAGTAACCCTGATTTAGATTCTGTTACTTTCTCCCTCACCCTGACTTCACCTATTAACTTACTATTCTCTATACTAGTGCTATCTGCCCCTCCCAGTACTTTGTGCACCCAGATATTCCTCTCTAATGTTCTCTCTTGGTACCCACACCTTTGCCAAGCTAGTTTAACATGGAACATGGAATGTCGCACCTGGAAAGGTGTCATGGCCTGCTTCAAGCAGAGACACTTAAAAAGGGAGATAGGAAAGATGCAAAAGACTGAACTTTAACCTCCTGTGGTTGCAGAGACAAAAAGACTGATTACCACGTCTCAGTAGCCATCTAAAATCCATCTCCTGTTGATTCATATCTCAGAATGTGTAAAATGGGCGGAGATCAAAGAAAACAGGCTCTGGATGCAAGGCATGGTTTGTTTTCCTTTTATTCTTTTTTTAAAATGTATTCATGGGATGTGGGCTTCGCTGGCTGGGCCAGCATTTATTGCCCATCCCTAGTTGCCCTTGAGAAAGTGGTGGTGAGCTGCCTTCTTCAACCGCTGCAGGTACACGCAGGGAAAATGGGTTAAAAAATTAGCTGCAGAGCAGTGCTGGTATGCTAGTGTGCTGTGGCAGCAAGAAGACCAACTAGTCAGCCCTGCAGTTGCAGGAAAAATCTCTCTCTCTCTCTCTGTTGCTAGAGGCAAGGCTCAGGGGAAATAAGGCAGCTTCTTCAGCCAACCTGCAGAATCAAGTGTCTCCAAACCAACTGCGAAGTTACCAACGTCAACTCTACTGGAATCACCCAACTTAATGGCGGTAACGTTTCACCATCTACACCTCATGGACAAGCCAAAGACTGATTTGTATATTTTTAACCTGTTATTTGGATTCATAACTTCTCATTTCTGATCTGTGTGTATGTGGATTGTGCTTTTATTATTTTTCTTGGGTTCTTGGTATCCACGGGGGAAGGGATCCCTTTTAAACTTGTTGTGACCAACCGAGGGGGTTGAATAAAGAAGGGGAGCCCGCTCATTCCTCCTCACCCAGAAGCAGAGCAAATTTGGGATCCCGTTTGGGGAGATAACGAATTGTGGGACATCGCCTGGGGCCCAGTTGTAACAATGTTTATAGCTGCAAGTAGTTAATAAAGTCTTTGCTGTTAACATACAGTAAACTATGAAGACTTCCTTAACAGACACACTCTGTAACCAACACCATCTCAACAATGGGCACAAGGTTCCTTCCAGAGATATCTCCCTCTGAGTTCTCCCAACACATGATCTGACATCATTGATGATGTATAATAGTTATTAGCATAACAACTATTAACCCTTAATATGACAGCGTCCACCTCCTTTCACCATCATTCTTTCTACTTTCTCTATCTCTTGGCTCAGTGCAGTTAAAAAGACAGTTGTTGTTGTTGTTGTTGTTGTCTTGTTCATTATCAGACATGTGACCGAACACCATTACAACCAAGCCTGTGGCTCCCCCTGCAGGGCTCTGTGAGTAATACCCAGCCCTGCCCCACCTTCAACTGCACCCCCACAATAACCCCTGACTGAGGGCTCCAACTGCAAGGGCTAGGGAGAGAAGGACAGAGGGAGAGTGGAGGGATTGGTGAGGGACAGAGAGAGGGGGAGGGAGAGAGATGAGGGAGAGGAAGAAAGAGAATGGTAGGAAAAGAGAGGGGGAAGGGAGAGAGAGAGGTTGGAAGGTTTTGTTAAGGGGAGGTCATGTCTGACCAATTTGATTGAATTTTTCGAAGAGGTGACCAGGTGTGTAGATGAGGGCAATGCATTTGACATAGTCTACTTGGCCTTCAGCAAGGCTTTTGATAAGGTCCCACATGGGAGACTGATAATGAAGGTAAGAGCCCATGGGATCCAAGGCAATTTGGCAAATTGGATCCAGAATTGGCTGAATGGCAGGAAGCAGAGGGTGATGGTCGAGGGGTGTTTTTGTGACTGGATGCCTGTGTCCAGTGGGGTTCCACAGGGATCGGTGTTGGGTCGCTTGCTGTTTATGGTATATATAAACGATTTAGACTTGAATGTAGGAGGGTTGATCAGTAAGTTCACGGATGACACAAAAATTGGTGGGGTGATAAATAGTGAGGAGGAGAGCCTTAGATTACAGGGGGATATAGACGGGCTGGTCAGATGGGCTGATCAGTGGCAAATGGAATTTAATCTGGATAAGTGTGAGGTGATGCACTTGGGCAGGACAAACAAGGCACGGGAATACACGATGAATGGTAGGATCCTGGAAGTACCGAGGATCAGAGGGACCTTGGTGTACATGTCCACCGGTCCTTTAAAGTAGCGGGACAGGTAGATAAGGTGGTTAGGAAGGCATATGGGATACTTGCCTTTATTAGCTGAGGCATAGAATATAAGAGTAGGGAGGTTATGCTGAAACTGTATAAAATCCTGGTTAGGCCACAGCTAGAGTATTGCGTGCAGTTCTGGAATCCGCATTATAGGAAGGATGTGATTGCACCAGAGAGAGTGCAGAGGAGATTTACCAGGATGTTGCCTGGGCTGGAGAGTTTTAGTTATGAGGAGAGATTGGATAGACTGGGGTTATTTTCCCTGGAGCAGGAGATGATTGAGGGGGGACATGATTGAGGTATATAAAATTATGAGGGGCATAGATAGGGTAGACAGGAAGGAACTTTTCCCCTTGGTGGAGGGATCAATAACCAGGGGGCATAGATTTAAGGTAAGGGGCAGGAGGTTTAGAGGAGATGTGAGGAGTGTTTTTACCCAGAGGGTGGTGGGAATCTGGAACTCACTGCCTGAAAGGGTGGTAGAGGCAGAAACCCTCATAACATTTAAGGAGTATTTGGATGTGCACTTACGATGCCATGGTATACAAGGCTATGGGCCTAGTGCTGGAAAATGGGATTAGAATAGTTAGGTACTTGTTTGACCGGCACAGACTCGATGGACCGAAGGTCCTTTTTCTGTGCTGTAGACTCTATGACTCTGACTTTAAAGCCATGTTGTCTTGGTCTGATCATACTATCATTTTCTAAGTGCATTATTAAAACTTCCTTAATAAGAGATTCCAGCACTTTCTTGATGGCCAAAGGATCGAGAACCAGAGGGACACTGATTCAAAGTGATTTTTATATTCATTCATGGAATGTGGGTGTCACTGGCAAGGTCAGCATTTGTTGCCCATCCCTAATTACCATTGAACTGAGGGTCTCACTTGGCCGTTTCAGAGGGCAGTTAAGAGTCAACCTCATTGCTGTGGGTCTGGAGTCACATGTAGGCCAGACCGGGTAAGGACAGCAGATTTCCTTCCCTAAAGGACATTAGTGAACCAGATGGGTTTTTACAACAATCGACAATGGTTTCATGGTCACAGTTACTGAGACTCGCTTTCAATTCCAGGTTTATTAATTGAATTTAAATTCCACCAGCTACCATCGTGGGATTTGGACCCATGTCCCCAGAGAGTTAAGGTAAAAGCCAAAGCTCTAAGTCGGAGTCACATAGACTCAAAACGTTAACTCTGTTTCTCTCTCCAAAGAATGCTGTCAGGCCAGCTGAGTTTTTCCAGCATTTTCTGTTTTTATTCCCTCAGAGCATTAGCCTGGTCCTGTCAGTTACTCAGCAAAAAGAAGCAATAGCAACACGAGGAAAACCCCTTTTTATGCATTGAGTAGTTGGGATCTGGAATGTGCTGCCTGAGAGTGTGGTGGAGGCAGATTCAATCATGGCTTTGAAATGAGAATTGGACAATTATCTCAACAAAAAATATGTAGGGCTAAGAGGAAAAGGTTGGAGGAGTAGCACAAGGTGAATTAACCTTGTACGAGGTGAATTACTGAGCCGATGGGCTGAATGGCCTCCTTCTGTGCTGTAACATTTCTATGATTCTATACCAGGATTTTCCCAACAACTGATGTCAGACTAACTGGCCTGTTGTTCTCTGCTTCCTCTCTTCCCTCTTCCTTGAATAGCGGTATTACATTTGCTAACTTCCAATACACTAGCACCAGTTTAGAATCTATGGAATTTTGGAAAATCATAGCCAGCACATCCACTATCTCTGCAGATATCTCTTTTAGAACCCTAGGGTGTAGACCATCAGGTCCCAAGGATTTGTCAGATTTTAGTCCCTTAAGCCTCTCCAATACTTTTTCTCTGCTGATGTTAATTTCCTCACTCTTACCATCCCCTACGTTACTGTCTATTTCTGGTTTGCAACTTGTGCCTGAAGGCAGACAGGCAATATTTCAACAATATCCCTGCCATTTCCCTCATTCCCCATTGTAACTTCTCCTGTTTCTGCCTCTAAGGGACCAACTATTTACTTTAGCTACTCTCCTCCTTTTCTTCTGAACAAAGCTCTCAATCTGTTTTTATATTTCATATTCTATTCTTTCCCTTTTTATCAACTTTTTGTTGCCATTTGCTGGTTTCTAAAATATACCCAATCCTCAGATTTGCTACTCTTTCTTGCAAAGTTGTAAGGTTCCTCTTCTATTGACCTGATACTATCCTTAACTTCCTGAGTGAGATACGGTTGGGTCTTTCTCATTGAGTGTTCGTTCTTCAGTAGAATGTATTTTTGTTGAACATTTTGAATTTCTTTAAATGTTTTCCACTGTTCATTTTAGTTTATTTGCCCAGTTAACCTTAGCCAGCTCTCCCCTCAGTCCTATGTAATTGGCTTTAAAGTTTAAGACTCTTGTTTGTGATTGAAATATGTCACTTTAAATTTAACATGGAATTGAATGATATTATGATCACTATTTCCCAGTGGAACTTTCACTACGACATTACTAATTAACCCTGTTTCATTACACAATACTAGATCAAAGATAGATTTATCCCTAGTTGATTCCATAATGTATTGGTCCAAGACATTGTCACAAAAGCATTCCACAAACTCATCTTCTAGACCGTTCTTGCCAATTTGATTGGTCCAGTCTATATGAAGATTAAAGTCCCCCACAGTATTGCATTGCCTTCATTACAAGCTGCAATAATTTCTTGTTTAATGCTCTGTCTGGCAGTATAACTACTGTTCGGAGGCCTATAAACTCCTCCCACCAATGTTTTCTGACTCTCCTTATTCTTAATCTCCACCCATATTCATTCTACTTCATGATCTTTAGAGGCCCGATCCTTTCTCACTAATGTCCCTATGTCACCCTTTACACTCAGGGCCACCCCCTCATCCTTTACCATTCTGCCTGTCTTTCAGAAATATTGTTTACCCTGGAATGTTTATTTTCCAACCTCGATCGCCTTGTAACCATTGGCTGAATAATAGGGGAGGGGAGGGGAGGGGAGGGACCAACAGCTCGCCCCCCCACCCACCCCACCCCACTCCACCCCACCCCGCCCAGCACCTCCCCCTTCACCCCCACCCTCCACTCCCGCCCCCAAAGAGTGAGAAACAGAGGGCCCAATTTAATTATTAGAACCACAGAACCATAGAACACTACAGCGCAGAAAAATAGGCCATTCGGCCCTTTAACTCTGTGCCGAAATATTATTCCGCTAGTCCCATTGACCTGCACCTAGTCCATAACCCTCCAGACCTCTCCCATCCATGTATCTATCTAATTTATTCTTAAAACTTAAGAGTGAGCCCGCATTTACCACGTCAGATGGTAGCTCATTCCACACTCTCACCACTCTCTGAGTGAAGAAGTTCCCCCTAATGTTCCCTCTAAACCTTTCCCCTTTTACCCTAAAGCCATGTCCTCTCGTGTTTATCTCTCCTATTGTGTCGGGATTCCTGCCAATGGGCCTGAGGTGGAGAGGGAGCCTCAGGGTGAGGCATGTGGCACACAGGACTGTAGCCTCTCAGTGACAGCCATTGAAATCCCGACCACAGGAGCAGTGGAAAGCAGGAGGAAGAGGGCGATGTGGAAGGAAACCAGGGAGGTGGTGGCCTAGTGGTATTGTCACTGGACTAGTAACCCAGAGACCCAGGGTAATGCTCTGCGGACCCAGGTTCAAATCCTGTTGAAGGGGGAGGTGAAAGGGTTAAAAACCAAATACAATGGACAAAGTGGTAGCTTCTGATGAACCACAAGTCATAGTCTGGGCCAGATAAGAGTCAAGGTCTGTGTATATACATTGAATCGGAGTGGATAATATAATCATGTACCAGTGTCTGGAAGATAATAGGATAGAACTAATGAACTAATTGTGTGTGTAAATGATTGGGTCCCTGTAACGAGGTTAAAACACATACACATTGATCATTGGTGCATGTAAATAGAGTAAGATAAGGGAGAAGTATAAACTGCAAGAAAACATAACCATTCGGGGAGTTTGTACCCATCCTGTATGGTACAGTCTCCCCGCGTCTGTCTGAATAAAACCAGTGAAAGAAACTCGAGTCTCGTGTGGTCACTGCCGGACCGGAGAGAGAGCCCGGACTCCGCCGGACCGGAGAGAGAGCCCGGACTCCGCCGGACCGGAGAGAGAGCCCGGACTCGGCCGGACCGGAGAGAGAGCCCGGACTCCGCCGGACCGGAGAGAGAGCCCGGACTCGGCCGGACCGGAGAGAGAGCTCGGACTCGGCCGGACCGGAGAGAGAGCTCGGACTCGGCCGGACCGGAGAGAGATCTCGGACTCGGCCGGACCGGAGAGAGAGCTCGGACTCGGCCGGACCGGAGAGAGAGCTCGGACTCGGCCGGACCGGAGAGAGAGCTCGGACTCGGCCGGACCGGAGAGAGAGCCCGGACTCGGCCGGACCGGAGAGAGAGCCCGGACTCGGCCGGACCGGAGAGAGAGCCCGGACTCGGCCGGACCGGAGAGAGAGCCCGGACTCGGCCGGACCGGAGAGAGAGCCCGGACTCGGCCGGACCGGAGAGAGAGCCCGGACTCGGCCGGACCGGAGAGAGAGCCCGGACTCGGCCGGACCGGAGAGAGAGCCCGGACTCGGCCGGACCGGAGAGAGAGCCCGGACTCGGCCGGACCGGAGAGAGAGCCCGGACTCGGCCGGACCGGAGAGAGAGCCCGGACTCGGCCGGACCGGAGAGAGAGCTCGGACTCGGCCGGACCGGAGAGAGAGCTCGGACTCGGCCGGACCGGAGAGAGAGCCCGGACTCGGCCGGACCGGAGAGAGAGCTCGGACTCGGCCGGACCGGAGAGAGAGCTCGGACTTCCTTTCACCACCAAGGCAGATGGTGGAATGTGAATTCAATAAAATCTGGAATTAAAAGTCTGATGATGACCATGAAACCATTGTCGATTGTTGTAAAAACCCATCTGGTTCACTAATGTCCTTTCACTGATGAATCAGTGCTCCTCCATGTTGAACACCACCTGGAGGAAGCACTGAGGGTGGCAAGGGCACAGAATGTACTCTGGGTGGGGACTTCAATGTCCATCACCAAGAGTGGCTCGGTAGCCCCACTACTGACCGAGCTGGCCGAGTCCTAAAGGACATAGCTGCTAGACTGGGTCTGCGGCAGGTGGTGAGGGAACCAACAAGAGGAAAAACATACTTGACCTCATCCTCACCAACCTGCCTGTCACAGATGCATCTGTCCATGACAGTGTCGGTAGGAGTGACCACTGCACAGTCGTTGTGGAGATGAAGTCCCGCCTTCACATTGAGGATACCCTCCATCATGTTGTGTGGCACTACCACCGTGCTAAATGGGATAGATTTCAAACAGATCTAGCAACTCAAGACTGGGCATCCATGAGGCGCTGTGGGCCATCAGCAGCAGCAGAATTGTACTCGAACACAATCTGTAACCTCATGGCCCAGCATATCCCCCACTCTACCATTACCATCAAGCCAGGGGATCAACCCTGGTTCAATGAAGAGTGCAGGAGGGCATGCCAGGAGCAGCACCAGGCACACCTAAAAATGAAGTGACAACCTGGTGAAGCTATAACACAGGACTACTTGCCAAACAGCATAAGCAGCAAGTGATAGACAGAGCTAAGCGATCCCACAACCAACTGATCAGATCTAAGCTCTGCAGTCCTGCCACATCCAGTCGTGAATGGTGGTGGACAATTAAACAACTCACTGGAGGAGGAGGAGGCTCCACAAATATCCCCATCCTCAATGATGGAGGAGCCCAGCACATCAGTGCAAAAGATAAGGCTGAAGCATTCGCAACAATCATCAGCCAGAAGTGCCGAGTGGATGATCCATCTCAGCCTCCTCTGGAGGTCCCCAGCATCACAGATGCCAATCTTCAGACAATTCGATTCACTCCACATGATATCAAGAAATGGCTGAAGGCACTGGATACTGCAAAGGCTATGGGCCCTGACAATATTCCATCTACAAGGCACAAGTCAGGAGTGTGATGGAATACTCCCCACTTGCCTGAATGAGTGTGGTTCCCACAACACTCAGGAAGCTCAACACTGTCCAAGACAAAGCAGCCACTTGATTGGCACCACATCCACAAACATTCACTCCCTCCACCACCGACACACAGTAGCAGCAGTGTGTACCATCTACAAGATGCACTGCAGGAATTCACCAAGGCTCCTTCGACAGCACCTTCCAAATCCATGACCACTACCATCTAGAAGGACAAGGGCAGCAGATAGATGGGAACACCATCACCTGGAAGTTCCCCTCCAAGTCACTCACCATCCTGACTTGGAAATATATCACCGTTCCTTCACTGTCGCTGGGTCAAAATCCTGCAACTCCCTCCCTAACAGCACTGTGGGTGTACCTACACCACATGAACTGCAGCGGTTCAAGAAGGCAGCTCACTGCCACCTTCTCAAGGGTAACTAGGGATGGGCAATAAATGCTGGCCCAGCCAGTGAAGCCCACATCCTGTGAATGAATTTCTTATAATGTTTTTTGGTGACACTGGGGGCAGTAGGGCCTTGGGAAGGGGAGGGGTGGAGGTTTGGTGAGGGCAGGAAGGGCCTTTTCCGCAGGGACAGCCATTGCCTCCAGGGGCCCTTTCCATAGCCACAAGGTGTCCAAATTAGAGGCCAGACCCCAACCCCCACCCTGCCTGCTTGGAGGCCCCATGACAGTGAGACCACCCGCTGGCCTGTGCTGGGAGGGCCGTCCACCACAATCCTTACCACTGGTAAAATGGCACCAGAATGGGGAAACCATCGGCAATCCACCTCACACCTTCACTCACCATTTCACAGTCCTCCCCTCCCCAAACTCCCAGCCCATTCTCCCAGGAGCCCTGCTGTAAACCAGCCAGGGAGAGCGAGGGAGCGAGAGAGAGAGAGAGAGGAGGATAGGGAGAGAGAGAGAGAGAGAGGAGGATAGGGAGAGAGAGAGAGAGGAGGATAGGGAGAGAGAGAGAGAGGAGGATAGGGAGAGAGAGAGAGAGAGAGGAGGATAGGGAGAGAGAGAGAGAGGAGGATAGGGAGAGAGAGAGAGAGAGAGAGGAGGATAGGGAGAGAGAGAGAGAGGAGGATAGGGAGAGAGAGAGAGAGAGGGAGGAGGATAGGGAGAGAGAGAGAGAGAGAGAATTACATCGAATTTACATCACAGGAGCAGGCCATTCGGCCTATCTGCTCCCTGCTGTTTGTGCTGCACATGAGCCTCCTCCTAGCCCCTCTCCATCTCCCCCTATCACCAGATCCTCCCCCCTCCCCACAACCGGACTCTGTGTGAGCGAGTCCCACATTCTCTCCTCTCTCTGGAGGAAGGAGTTTCCCCCCGAACGCCCCATCGGATGTTTTAGTGAGTGTTTCATAATGAGCTCCCACTGCTTCTCGTCTCCCCCACAAGGTGAGAATGGTTTCTTTCCACACAGCCTATTGACCCCTCACAGAAATTCACAATCCCAGCGTCAGAAATACAGGTTCACAATCTGTAAGTGATAAAAAGCTGCCGATGTGTATTTAACACAGAGCAGGAATCTGCTCAGATCGAACGTTCAGAAATCTGCAGCATAAACCTGTTGGTGCCAAATAATCTTCAATATGGTGTCAGGAAGAACAAAGTGGACATTGTGCTGCCCCTCCCCCCCCTCCACCCCCACCCCCTCCCCCACCCCCCCCTCCCCCTCCCCCTCGCCCACTCACCTTCTGTTTGCTGTTACAGATTCCCTCCAGGTCGGAGATGAGTGCCGATTTGCGCTGCTGGAGAACTCTCTGCAGCTCCTCGAAGGTGTTGCTGATCTCACTCACCGCCGTGTTCTTCCGGTCAGTCAACTGCCGGCAAATCTGATGGACCAGCTCAATGGCAGCGTTCAGCTGTGGCAGACTGAGGGGCAAAGAGTGAGAATTAACCCTTTAAATCCCAGAGACTGAGGGGCAAAGCGTGAGAATTAACCCTTTAAATCCCAGAGACTGAGGGGCAAAGAGTGAGAATTAACCCTTTAAATCCCAGCAGACTGAGGGGCAAAGAGTGAGAATTAACCCTTTAAATCCCAGAGACTGAGGGGCAAAGAGTGAGAATTAACCCTTTAAATCCCAGAGACTGAGGGGCAAAGAGTGAGAATTAACCCTTTAAATCCCAGCAGACTGAGGGGCAAAGAGTGAGAATTAACCCTTTAAATCCCAGAGACTGAGGGGCAAAGAGTGAGAATTAACCCTTTAAATCCCAGCAGACTGAGGGGCAAAAAGTGAGAATTAACCCTTTAAATCCCAGCAGACTGAGGGGCAAAGAGTGAGAATTAACCCTTTAAATCCCAGCAGACTGTGGGGCAAAGGTTGAGAATTAACCCTTTAAATCCCAGAGACTGAGGGGCAAAGATTGAGAATTAACCCTTTAAATCCCAGAGACTGAGGGACAAAGAGTGAGAATTAACCCTTTAAATCCCAGAGACTGAGGGGCAAAGAGTGAGAATTAACCCTTTAAATCCCAGCAGAATGAGGGGCAAAGAGTGAGAATTAACCCTTTAAATCCCAGAGACTGAGGGGCAAAGAGTGAGAATTAACCCTTTAAATCCCGGCAGACTGAGGGGGAAGTCTCGGGGGAGAGAGGGGGAGCTGTGGGCAGACAGGCTGATAGTTCACCGGTTTTTGATGGCATCGAGCTGCTTCTTCAGCGAGGCCTTGTGCTGTTCCACTACGTCCTTTAGTGGCACCGTCTTGTGCTCCCGATGTTCTCCCTCTGTACATTCACGGCACATCGCTGTCTCACAGGAACCACAGTAAAACTCCATCCCCTGGAACAGGAGCAAGAAAGTGAGGGGGAGAGAGAGGGAGAGGGAGAGAGGGAGGGCGAGAGGGAGGGCAAGAGGGAGGGCGAGAGGGAGGGCGAGAGGGAGGGCGAGAGGGAGGGCGAGAGGGAGGGCGAGAGGGAGGGCGAGAGGGAGGGCGAGAGGGAGGGCGAGAGGGAGGGCGAGAGAGGGAGAGGGAGGGAGAGGGAGGGAGAGGGAGGGAGAGGGCGAGAGGAGAGAGAGAGAAGTAGATACAGAGAGAGTGGGGAGAGAGAGAGATAAAGAGAGGGAGGAGAGAGAGATGGGGTGGAGAGTGAGAGAGGAAGGGAGAGAGGGGGAGGGAGAGAGGGGGAGGGAGAGAGGGGGAGGGAGAGAGGGGGAGGGAGAGAGGGGGAGGTAGAGAGGGGGAGGGAGAGAGGGGGAGGGAGAGAGGGGGAGGTAGAGAGGGGGAGGTAGAGAGGGGGAGGGAGAGAGGGGGAGGGAGAGAGGGGGAGGGAGAGAGGGGGATGGAGAGAGGGGGAGGGAGAGAGGGGAGGGGGAGAGGGGGAGGGGGAGGGGGAGAGGGAGAGGGGGAGAGGGGGAGGAGGAGAGGGGGAGGGGGAGAGGGGGAGAGGGGGAGGTGGAGAGGGAGAGGGGGAGCGGGTGCTCAGAGAGTGGGATAGTGGTTCTCCCTCCTGTTCACACCCAATGACAGTGAAATCTAATGTGATTGTTCAGCCTGACGGAGTAAATGAGAAACAGAAATGAGCAGCTGAGACCAGAACTGTTCATGGGATCTTGCTGTGCATGTATTCACCACTCGCTGTTCCAGGCTCAATTTCAGAAAAGGACATCAAGAATCTGGGGGTGGGATTCCCCTCGAGGTGGGGTCAGCGATAGGGTGTGGCTCAGCATTTGGTGCAGGGGTCAGTACTTGGGGTGGGGTCAGGAACGGGGGCAGGGTTCAGCCCAGGAGGCAGGGGTCAGCATTGGGTGCAGGGGTCAGAGCTGGGAGTCAGGGTCAGGGGTGGGAGTCAGTGCTGAGGGCAGGGGTCAAGGGCAGGGACAGCACTGGGCACGGGTCAGTTCTGGGCACAGGGTCAGCATTGGGCACAGGGTCAGCGCTGGGCACAGGGTCAGCGCTGGGCACAGGGTCAGCATTGGGCACGGGGTCAGTTCTGGGCACAGGGTCAGTGCTGGGCACGGGGTCAGCATTGGGCACGGGGTCAGTTCTGGGCACGGGGTCAGCACTGGGCACGGGGTCAGTTCTGGGCACAGGGTCAGTTCTGGGCACAGGGTCAGTTCTGGGCACAGGGTCAGCATTGGGCACAGGGTCAGCTCTGGGCACAGAGTCAGCATTGGGCACAGGGTCAGCATTGGGCACAGGGTCAGCATTGGGCACAGGGTCAGCTCTGGGCACAGGGTCAGCATTGGGCACAGGGTCAGCATTGGGCACAGGGTCAGCATTGGGCACAGGGTCAGTGCTGGGCACAGGGTCAGTGCTGGGCACAGGGTCAGCGCTGCCTTGTGGTTGGTTCTAACCATTAACCCTGAGCATAGGACCCCTGAGCCCAGTGTCTGAGCCCTGTCCCCATCCCAGCCGCTGACCGGCTCCCTGACCCCCATAACCTACCCGACCAGTGGCTTCTAGCACTGACCTTGCCTTCATGGTTGGGGCAGGAGAGTGATTGTCCAGACACGGCGCTGACCGTCTCCTGCATGGATATCTGTTCCCGGCTACAGGCGGTGTCTCTCTGCAGAACCTCCATCAGGTTTGTGATGAAGAAATTATTCTGAAGAGCAGCAACTCCTTTCTCCGGGAGGATGGACGTCTGACGGCAAACGGGGCACGAGAGGGTCAGGCTCTGGGGGGGGATGTAATTCTGGAGACACCTGGGAGAGAGGGAGAGGGAGAGGGAGCATCAGGAGCAGCAAGATTGGAGAGTCACACCACCCACATGCACACCCACACCCAGCACCCAGCACCCAGCACCCAGCACCCACACCCATCACCCACACCCAGCACCCACACCCAGCACCCACACCCACACCCATCACCCATCACCCACACCCATCACCGACACCCACACCCAGCACCCACACCCAGCACCCACACCCACACCCATCACCCATCACCCAGCACCCACACCCAGCACCCACACCCACACCCAGCACCCAGCACCCAGCACCCACACCCATCACCCACACCCACACCCATCACCCATCACCCAGCACCCACACCCACACCCATCACCCATCACCCACACCCAGCACCCACACCCAGCACCCACACCCATCACCCATCACCCAGCACCCAGCACCCACACCCATCACCGACACCCACACCCAGCACCCACACCCACACCCATCACCCATCACCCAGCACCCAGCACCCACACCCATCACCCACACCCACACCCATCACCCACACCCATCACCCAGCACCCACACCCACACCCAGCACCCAGCACCCAGCACCCAGCACCCACACCCAGCACCCACACCCAGCACCCACACCCACACCCAGCACCCAGACCCACACCCAGCACCCACACCCAGCACCCACACCCAGCACCCACACCCACACCCACACCCAGCATCCACACCCATCACCCACACCCAGCACCCAGCACCCACACCCACACCCAGCACCCAGCACCCACACCCAGCACCCACACCCAGCACCCACACCCAGCACCCACACCCAGCACCCAGCACCCACACCCAGCACCCACACCCACACCCGCACCCACACCCAGCACCCAGCACCCACACCCAGCACCCACACCCAGCACCCACACCCAGCACCCAGCACCCACACCCAGCACCCACACCCACACCCAGCACCCACACCCAGCACCCACACCCAGCACCCACACCCACACCCAGCACCCACACCCAGCCACCACACCCAGCACCCAGCACCCAGCACCCACACCCACACCCAGCACCCACACCCGCACCCACACCCACACCCAGCACCCACACCCAGCACCCACACCCAGCACCCACACCCACACCCAGCACCCACACCCAGCACCCAGCACCCACACCCAGCACCCACACCCACACCCAGCACCCACACCCACACCCAGCACCCAGCACCCACACCCAGCACCCACACCCACACCCAGCACCCAGCACCCACACCCAGCACCCACACCCACACCCAGCACCCACACCCAGCACCCACACCCAGCACCCACACCCAGCACCTGCACCCACACCCAGCACCCACACCCAGCCACCACACCCAGCACCCACACCCAGCACCCACACCCACACCCAGCACCCACACCCAGCCACCACACCCAGCACCCACACCCGGCACACACACCCAGCACCCACACCCAGCACCCACACCCACACCCAGCACCCACACCCAGCACCCACACCCACACCCGCACCCACACCCAGCACCCACACCCAGCACCCACACCCGCACCCACACCCACACCCACACCCAGCACCCACACTCAGCACCCACACCCAGCACCCACACCCAGCACCCACACCCAGCACCCAGCACCCACACCCAGCACCCACACCCAGCACCCACACCCACACCCAGCACCCACACGCAGCACACATCACCCGCACCCAGCACCCAGCACCCACACCCAGCACCCACACCCAGCACCCAGCACCCACACCCACACCCAGCACCCACACCCAGCACCCACACCCAGCACCCACACCCAGCACCCAGCACCCACACCCACACCCAGCACCCACACCCAACACCCACACCCGCACCCACACCCAGCACCTATCACCCACACCCACACCCAGCACCCACACCCAGCACCCACACCCACACCCAGCACCCAGCACCCACACCCAGCACCCACACCCAGCACCCACACCCAGCACCCACACCCAGCACCCATCACCCAGCACCCACACCCAGCACCCACACCCAGCACCCACACCCAGCACCCATCACCCGCACCCACACCCAGCACCCAGCACCCATCACCCACACCCGCACCCACACCCAGCACCCATCACCCACACCCACACCCGCACCCAGCACCCATCACCCACACCCACACCCAGCACCCACACCCAGCACCCACACCCAGCACCCACACCCACACCCAGCACCCATCACCCACACCCACACCCAGCACCCACACACAGCACCCACACCCAGCACCCACACCCACACCCGCACCCAGCACCCATCACCCACACCCAGCACCCACACCCACAGCCACACCCAGCACCCACACCCACACCCATCACCCACACCCACACCCTCACCCAGCACCCACACCCACACCCAGCACCCACACCCACACCCACACCCTCACCCAGCACCCACACCCACACCCATCACCCACACCCACACCCACACCCAGCACCCACACCCACACCCACACCCACACCCACACCCATCCCCAGCACCCACACCCACACCCATCACCCACACCCACACCCACACCCACACCCACACCCACACCCATCACCCACACCCAGCACCCACACCCACACCCATCACCCACACCCACACCCACACCCAGCACCCACACCCACACCCACACCCACACCCACACCCATCCCCAGCACCCACACCCACACCCATCACCCACACCCACACCCACACCCACACCCACACCCAGCACCCACACCCACACCCACACCCACACCCACACCCATCCCCAGCACCCACACCCACACCCATCACCCACACCCACACCCAGCACCCACACCCAGCACCCACACCCACACCCACACCCACACCCACACCCATCCCCAGCACCCACACCCACACCTATCACCCACACCCACACCCATCACCCACACCCAGCAGCCATCACCCACACCCACACCCACACCCAGCACCCAATGCACAGCATTTACATCCATCCACATGTAGCGCCCAATATCCAGCCCCCACACCCAGCGCCCTGTACCCAGCACCCTTCCACAGTATTCTCCTCAGCTCGCAGACCCACACCCACCTCCCGTTCCAGTGCTGACTGCCCAACACCCAGTGCCCACCCTCCCCACTTCCCACTCCCAGCACCCATCCCCCACTTCCAGCACCAACCTGGGGTGCAGCACGGAGTCGGAGGCTACGACATGGCTATGGAGGGCTCAGCACAGGTAATGGTATAGAGCTGGACATGGTGTCTGGGTTATACCAGTATCCAGGCTGGATCCACCATGGATCCCCAGGGTGTACCTGTATCCTACACCCCTGTACCCCTGCTGTTACCCCCCACAGCCCTGCGTCCATGCTGTACCCCAATACACTCCTGTACCCCTGCTGTTACCCCCCACAGCCCTGCGTCCATGCTGTACCCCAATACACTCCTGTACCCCTGCTGTTACCCCCCACAGCCCTGCGTCCATGCGGTACCCCAATACACCCCTGTACCCCTGCTGTTACCCCCCACAGCCCTGCGTCCATGCTGTACCCCAATACACTCCTGTACCCCTGCTGTTACCCCCCACAGCCCTGCGTCCATGCTGTACCCCAATACACTCCTGTACCCCTGCTGTTACCCCCCACAGCCCTGCGTCCATGCGGTACCCCAATACACTCCTGTACCCCTGCTGTTACCCCCCACAGCCCTGCGTCCATGCGGTACCCCAATACACTCCTGTACCCCATATCCTGATTTGTACCCAGGCAGACTCCAGGCTGCTCAGACTCACCTCTCACAGAATGTGTGTAGACATGGCAGAACCTTGGGGTTGTTATAGCGATCGAGACAAATACTGCAGACTAGAAACTGCTTGTCAATCTGTCGCACCACAGGACTGGTGATGGACTCGCAGCCTGCCATAGTATCTCAGCACAGAGCAAACACTCAGAGAACAAGCTTGACCTGCAGAGACAGAAAGGGGGAGAGAGTGAGAGAGGGAGAGAGGGAGAAACAGAGAGAGGAGGGAAAGACAGAGAGAGCGAGAGGGAGGGAGAGAGAGAGAGAGGAGGGGAGAACGAGAGAAAGCAGCAGAGAGGTAGAGGGAGAGGAGAGAGAGAGATGGAGAAAGAGGGAGAGGAGAGAGGGACAATTTAATATTGCACACCATAGAACGATGGAATGGTTTCAGGACAGGAGGTGGTTTGTGCCTCACTAGAAAAGCAACTCACCTCATCCCACTTTCCTGCCTTTTCCCCATGGCCCTGCAATTTGTATCTCTTCAGAGAATGATCCAATTCTCTTTTGAAAGTCACAGTTAAACCAGCTTCCCCCTCACGCTCAGGCAGTGCATTCCAGACCCCATCCACTCGCTGTCTGAACAAGCTTTGCATTGTCACCATTGCTCCCTTTGCCAATTCCCTTCAATCTGTGCCGGGCGTTTTTATTCTTTCATTGGGATGTGGACATCACTGGAAAGTTCAGCATCTGCTGCCCATTTTCTAATTGCCCTCGAACTGAATGGCCAGGTTGACAATTAAGCCAAAAACGTTGCTGTGGGTCTGGAGCCACATGTAGGCCAGACCAGGTAAGGACAGCAGATTTCCTTCCCTAAAGGACATTAGACTTTATTAATTGAATTTAAATTTCACTAGCGGCTGTGGTGGGATTTGAACTCATGTCCCCAGAGCATTAGCCTAAACCTTTCAATTGCTACGCCATCTCTATCCTGCCATCAATGGAAACAGTTTCTCCCTCTCTACTCTATCCAGCCCTCTCATGATTTTGAACACCTCTATCAAATCTCTCAGCCCTTTCCTCTCCAAGGAGAACAGTCCCAACTTCTCCAATCTACCTTCATAACTGAAGATCCTCAGTGCCAAAACCATTCTCATCAATCTTTTCTGCACTCTCTCCAGTGCCTTCACATCCTTCCTAAAGTGCGGCACCCAGAACTGGACACAGTACTCCAATTGATGCTGAACCAGTGTTTTATAAAGGTTCACCATAATCTCCTTGCTCTTGCACTCTATGCCTCTATTTATGAAGTCCATGACAGCGTTTCTGATCCACTCAAGCCTCCTCCCATCCTTCCTCATCTAAATCTACCATCATAACCCTCTATTCTCTTCTCCCTCAACTGTTTTCTAGTTTCTCCTTAAATGTATCGATAGTATTGACTTCAGCCACTCTCTGTGGGAGTGAATTCCACGTTCTCACCATTCTCTCTGGGTAAGGAAGTTTCTTCTGGATTCCCTATTGGATTTTTTGGGTGACTATCTTATACTGACAGCCTCTCGTTCTGCTCTTCCCCACAAGGGGAAACATTCTCTCTGTGTCCACTCGATCAAAACCTTTCATCATTTTAAAAACATCTATTAAGTCACCCCTCAGCCTTTGTTTTTCAAGAGAGGAAACCCAGCCTGTCAATCCTTTCCCAATATTTCCCACACAGTAGCAGCAGTGTGTGTACCATCTACAAGATGCACTGCAGGAACTCACCAAGGCTCCTTAGACAGCACCTTCCAAATCCACGACCTCTACCATCTAGAAGGACAAGGGCAGCAGATAGATGGGAACACCACCACCTGGAAGTTACCCTCCAAGTCACTCACCATCCTGACTTGGAAATATATCGCCGTTCCTTCACTGTCACTGGGTCAAAATCCTGGAACTCCCTCCCTAACAGCACTGTGGGTGTACCTACACCACATGGACTGCAGCGGTTCAAGAAGGCAGCTCACCACCACCTACTCAAGGGCAATTAGGGATGGGCAATAAATGCTGGCCCAGCATTTTTTATACCCACACATTTCGGGTTTGTAAGTCTTCTCTGCACCCTCTCCATGTCTCGATATTCTTTTTATAATATGGCGACCAGGGCTACACACAGTTCTCCAAGTATGGGTCTGACCAAGGTTCGATACAGGTTCAGCTTAACTTCCCTACTTTCAATTCTATCCCTCTAGAAATAAAGCCTAATGCTTGGTTTGTTTTTTTCTGGCCTTGTTAACCTGTGGAGTAACTTTCAGTGACTGGTGTATTTGTACCCCAAGACTACCCCACCCTCACTCACACCTTCCAGCTAGTAAGTGACCTTCCTATTCATCCTATCAAAATGTACCACCTCACATTTATAATAAATGCTGGCCTAGCCAGCAATGCCCACATCCCATGAATGAATAAAAAATACATTTATCTGTGTTAAACTTAATTTGCCAACTATTTACCAATTCTGCAAGTTTATTAATTTCCACCTGTAATTTGTTACAGTTCTTCTCAGTATTAACTATTCAGCCAGTTTGGTGTCATCTGCAAAATTAGAAATTGTGTTTTTCATTTCAAAATCCAAATCGTTAATGTAAACTGTGAACAGCAGCGATTCCAGCCATTTCCCACTTTCTGTAACTCTGAATAACGACCCTTTACTCCCACTGTCTGCTCTCTGTCTGAAGCCAGCCAGAAATCCATTCTGCCAGGTGTCCCAACTCCACATTCTCTGGCCAAAAAGAAATAAATGAATAGGACTCGATAGCTATTACAGAGATGTGGTTGCAGGGTGACCAAGACTGGGGGACTCAATATTCAAGGGGATTCATTCCAGAAAAATAGGCAAAAAGGAAAAGGAGGTGGGGTAGCTTTGTTAATAAAGGAAGGTATCAGTGCGGTGGTGAGTAGTGATATAGGTGCAATAGATCGTGATATGGAATCAGTTTTGGTGGAAATAAGGAATAGCAAGGGGAAGAAATCACGGGTGGGAGTCATCTATAGGCCCCTGAAGAGTTGCCTCACTGTCGGACAAAGTATAAATCGTGGAACAATGAAGACGGGTAAGAAGGGTGCTACAATTGTCAGGGGTGATTTTAATCTGCATAGTGACTGGACAAATCAGGTTGGCAGGGGTAACATGGAAGACAAATTTGCAGAGTGCATCAGGGATTGTTTCTTAGGTAATACATTGCAGAACCTACCCAGGAACAGGCTATTTTAGATCTAGTCATGTGTAATGAGGTGGGATTAATAAGAGATCTCATTGTTAAGGATCCCCGAGGAGGTAGTGATCACAACATGGTAGAATTTCAAATTCAGTTTGAGGGTGAGCAACTCGGGTCTCAAACCAGTGTCTTCAACTTAAATAAGGACAATTACAGAGGTATGAAGAAAGAGTTGTCTAAAATGAGCTGGGAAAATAGACCAAGGGGAAGGTCAGTGGATGAGCAGTGGCAGAAATTTAAGTAAATTGATTATGGAAGTAAATTGGCAAGAAATATAAAACCAAACAGCAAGAACTTCTACGGGTATATAAAAAGGAGAGAATAGCTAAAGTGAACATGGGATCCTTGGAGGATATGTCTAGGGAATTTATAATGGTAACAGGGAAATGGTAGGTAATTTAAACCAATATTTTGCATTGGCCTTCACAGTGGAGGACACTATAAACATCCCAAAGATATCAGATAAGCAAGGAGCTAATGGGAGGAAAGATCTTGTAACAATCTCTGTCATGAGGGACAAAGTATTTGACAAGCCAATGGGACTAAAGGCAGACAAGTCTCCAGGACCTGATGGCCTGAATCCAAGGGTTTTAAAGGAAGTGGCTGCAGAGATAGTGGAGGCATTGGTCGAAATATTCCAGAACTCACTGGATTCCAGGAGGGTCCCAGCAGATTGGAAAACTGCTAATGTGACACCCCTGTTCAAGAAGGGAGGGAGACAAAAAGCAGGAAACTATAGGACAGTCAGACTAACATCTGTCATTGGGAAAATGTTGGAGTCCATTACTCAGGAAGAAATAGCAGGACATTTAGAAAAGTTTAACGCAATCAAACAGAGTCAATATGGTTTTGTGAAAGGGAAATCAGGATTGACAAATTTGCTAGAGTTCTTTGAGGATATAACAAGCAGAGTTGATAAAGGGGAACTGGTATTTGGATTTCCAGAAGGCATTCGATAAGGTGCCACATAAAAGGTTATTGCACAAGATAAGAGCTCACGGTATTGGAGGTAATGTATTACATGGATCGAGCATTGGTTAACACACATGAGACAGAGAGTCGGGATTAATGGGTCTTTTTCAGGTTGGAAAGCTGTAACTTGTTGAGTGCCACAAGGATCAGTCCTAGGGCCTCGATTATTTACAATCTATATTAATGACTTGGAGGAGGGGGCAGAGGGTAATGTATCCAAATTTGATGATGATACAAAAATAGGTGGGAGGGCATGTTGTGATGAGGACATAAGGAACCTGCAAGGGGATATAGACAGGTTGAGTGAGTGGGCAAAAACTTGGCAGATGGAGTTTAATGTAGGAAAGTGTGAGGTTAGGCACTTTGGTAGGAAAAATCAAAAGACAGACTATTATTTAAATGGAGAGAGACTCCAAAAAAGTGTAGCACAGAGGGATCTGGGTGTTCTTGTGCATGAAACACTAAAGGTTAGCATGCAGGTGCAGCAAGTAATTCAGAAGGTAAATGGAATTTTGGCCTGTATTGCTACGAGACTGGAGTTTAAAAATAGGGAAGTCTTGTTACAACTGTACAGGGTGTTGGTGAGGCCGCACCTGGAGTACTGTATACAGTTTTGGTCCCCGTATTTAAGAAAGGATATACTGGCATTGGAGGCAGTTCAAAAGAGATTCACTAGGCTGATTCCTGGGATGAAGGGGTTGATTTATCAAGAACAGCTAAACAGGTTAGGCTTTTATTCACTAGAGTTTAGAAGAATGAGGGGTGATCTTACTGAAACATACAAGATTCTGAGGGGGCTTGACAGGGTAAATGTTGAGAATATGTTTCCACTAGTGGGGGAATCTCGAACTAGGGGACATAGTTACAGAATAAGGGGACACTCATTTAAAACTGAGATGCAAAGGAATTTCTTCTCTCAGAGGGTAGTGAATGTCTGGAATTCTCTACCTCGGAGAGTTGTGGAGGTTAGATCACTGAAAGTATTTAAAGAGGAGGTAGATAGAGTTTTGAAATATCGGGGAGTTGAGGGCTATGAGGAGCTGACACGAAAGAGGAGTTGAGGCCTGGGGCAGATCAGCCATGATCTTATTGAATGGCGGGGTAGGCTTGAGGGGCCGAATGGCCTACTCCTGCTCCTATTTCTTAGGTTCTCATTCATTAGTTTATTATAGAGCACCTTACTGAAGGCCTTTTGAAAATCCAGATAAATTGCATCTACTACATCACCATTGTCTACACTCGCTGTTACCTCCTTAAAAAATTCAAAAAGGTTGGTCAAGCAAGATTTTACCTTTTGAAATCCACACTGACTATTCGTTATTATATTTCTCATTTCTAGATATTCTTCTATTCTCTCCTTTGGGAAGGATTTCATTAATTTTCTGACCTTAAACTTGCCTGGACTATGAATCCTGGGCATGTTCTGTCCCTTTTGTGAAATGTAGGAATTACATTTGGTGTCTGCCAGTCCTCTGGCACTATAGCATTTTCTAACAAATTAGCAAATATGATTAGTAATGCCTCTGCTATCTCTTACATATGAACATATGAATCAAGTGCAGGAGTAGGCCACTCGGCCCCTCAAGCCTGCTCTGCCATTCAATAAGATCACAGCTGATCTGATTGTAACCTCAGCCCCATATCCCCGATAACCTTTCACCCCCCCTTAATCCATCTAGCTCTGCTGTAAAAATATTCAAAGACTTTGCTTCCACCACCTTTTGAGGAAGAGAGTTCCAAAGACTCAACCCTCTGAGAGAAAAAAATTCTCCTCATCTCTGTCATAAATGAGCGACCCCTTATATTTAAACTGTGACCCCTAGTTCTAGACTGTCACACAAAAGGAAACATCCTCTCCACGTCCACCCGGTCAAGACTCCTCAGGATCTTAAAGGTTTCAATTAAGTCTCTTCTTACTCTTCTAAACTCCAGCGGATACAAACCTAACCTGCCCATTCCAGGTATTAGTCTGGTAAACCTTCTCTGAATGCATTTACATCCTTCCTTAAATAAGGTGACCAATACTGTACACAGTACTCCAGATGTGGTCTCACCAGTGCCCTGTACAACTGAAGCATAACCTCCCTACTTTTGTATTCAATTCCCCTCACAATAAACAATAACATTCTATTAGTTTTCTTAATTACCTGCTGTACCTGCACACTAGCCTTTTGTGATTCATGCACTAGGACACCCAGATCCCTCTGAATCTCAGAGCTTTGCAATCTCTCACCATTTAGATAATAAGCTTCTTTTTTATTCTTCCTGCCAAAATGGACAATTTCACATTTGCCCACATTATACTCCATTTACCAGGTCTTTGCCCACTCACAATATATCTATGTCACTTTGTTGCTTCCTTATGTCCTCTTCACAACTTATGTTCCTACCCATCTTTGTGTTGTCAGCAAATTAAGCCACCATCCCATCCAACCCTTCATCCAAGTCATTGATATAAATTGTAAACAGTTGAGGCGCCAGCACTGATCCCTGTGACACACCACTCATTACATCCCACCAACCAGAAAGGCCCATTTAAGCCAACCCTCTGCTTTTTCCTGTTAGCCAGCCAATCTTCTATCCATGTCAATATGTTACCCGCTACACTATGAGCTTTTATTTTCTGAAAATACCTTTGATGTGGAACCTTATTAAATGCTTCTGGAAATCTAAGTACAGTACATCCACCGGTTCCCCTTTATCCACAGCACATGTGACTCCTTCAAAGAATTCCAATAAATTGGTTAAACATGATTTCCCTTTCACAAAACAATATTGACTTTACCTGATTGCCTTAAACTTTTCCAAGTGTCCTGCTATAACATCTGTAATAGTAGCTTCCAACCTTTGCCCTGTGACAGATGTTAGGCTCACTGGCCTATAGTTTCCTGCTCTCTGTCTCCCTCTCTTTTTGAATGAAGGTATTACATTCACTATTTTCCAATCTAATGGAATCTTCCCCAAATCTAAGAAATTTTGGAAAATTAAAACCAATGCATTTACTATCTCACTAGTCACAACTGAGGTGACTGACCACCAACAACCACAACCATCTTCCTTCGTGCTCGTTATGACTCTAATCAGTGGAGAGTTTTCCCCCTGATTCCCATTGACTCCAGTTTTGCTGGGGCTCCTTGATGCCACACTCGGTCAAATGCTGCCTTGATGTTAAGGGCAGTCACTCTCACCTCACCTCGGGAGTTCAGCTCTTTAGTCCATGTTTGACCCAAGGCTGTAATGAGTTCAGGAGCTGAGTGGCCCTTGCGGAATCTAAATTGAATATCAAGAAGCAGGTTATTGCTGTGTAAGTGCAGCTTGATAACACTGTTGATGATCCCTTCCATCACTTTCCTGATGATTCAGAGTAGACTGATGGGGCGGTAATTGGCCGGGTTGGATTTGTCCTGTGACAGGGCCACAGTTTATGTATTTCATTGTTTCCAGGATCAAAGTGTTTTAATGTACGAGGTTAATGTGTTTTCTTAACCTCAGAGAGATTTTTCCACAGTTAAATGATTTCCAGCAGCAAATTTAAAAAGGTTATTTATTAGCACACACTTGTCTCAGAGGTTTAAATGCAACATCTCGCACACACTCTCATTCACACAAAGACTGGATATAGATGAGGAAAAAAAAACAATATGGTTACAATTTGGAATGATTTCAATCCTTTCCCTGGCAGGCCTGTTGCTTCATAGATGAATTGATGCTTTAGCTGGATTGGAGGCTCTGTAATAGCAGCAGATTCTCCGTTGCTACAAGGTTGAATTGAATGGCTGGATGTTGGCTGCCAGGTGAATTGAAGTTGGAACAGGTTGTGGGGAAGAGTCCTTCTCCCATTTTAAGGTATAACTGTAGATTACCTTGGCTACGTGGTTGTCTTGCACCTGGCTCGATTGTTTAGAAGGTATTTAAAATTGTACCTGCCATGGTGTTTCTGATCAGAATAGCTGTTATTTTAAAAAAGGATGGATGTCTTAACTATGTGACCTAGGATGAGTACAGAGTTCTCCTTCCAGATAAGGTGGTGGGTTGGGCTGACGCCTGTAACCTTTCACATTTTGAGAGTTTTGAAACGGCGAGGGGTTTTTAATGTTTGAATGACCCATTCTGTTGAAGTTACCCTTGTAAATGCCTTTCACTTTGAGTTTTGAAGTCTCTATGGCCCAGGGTGAAACAATAAGGCACGGTGGCTGATGTGAGATAATCTTGTTCTGTTGACAGTTCATCCTTAGCAAAGGGACTGGTGAACTTCACAAGTGGCTGTAATTGTCCAAATTTTAATTATGTATTTGATTGAGTTTCAGGTCTGACTGGGGCTCATATTGCCAAAGTCACCTGATACATTACCAGCCGTCTTAAAAGCTGTTGTGTCCATTTTAAAATACAGATTTAAAATTTGTAACATGGACATGTCTGTACTGGGCATGGCACCTGTGGACAGGACATACCTGGGCAATTGATTGCTGGGTAGATGCCAGTGTTGTAGCTGTACTGGAACAGTCTGGCTTGTGACATGTTTAGTAATCCTCTTTGGTGAAAGTTCTCAGTTTATTCTGACATCAGGAGTTGACATTGGGCAGGAGACCCAGGTATCGGGATAGGACACAGGCACAGAGAGAGAGACGGCAAAACATTCAAACTCCTCATATGTGACGAGGCACTGGGTTCTCTCAGTGATTTAGTTCAGAGACATCATTATTATCTAAGAAACAAATATGGCAGCCATTTTGTACACAGCACTATCCCACAAACAGGTAATAAAATAGCTGCAGAGGTGCGCTGTTTTTGGAGAGCAGAGAGAAGCAAGAAACAAGGGATGTGCAAGAGAGAGAGACAGGAGGGGGAGGACAAGAGTCTACCATAAAACTGATGTGTGTCAGCAGGAGTTAATTTGGGATCTTACCATTCCAGTCAATTAGAGGCCACAGTGTTTCCATTCACCATGCAGAGGTGAAGATTCAGTCATACAGTTTCACTACTTTACTTAAAAGCTGATGTCGCAGCCTGTAAGTACCATGTAACAATAAAAATCCCAAACTAAATAAAGCTCTGCATCCTCAATAGCATTTCAGTTCAGGAAGGAACAAATTATTCAAAAAGGGACATCCTGCTTCACATTTTCATCAAATTTATTTTTAAACTCTGTCCTCTGGTTTTAATCTCCCCCACGAGAGGAAACATCCTCTGGGTATCCACCCTGTCAAGTCCCCTCAGGAACTTATATGTTTCAATAAGATCACCCCTCATTCCTCTAAACTCCAGTGGGTATAAGCCCAACCTGTTCAACTCTTTCATAAAATAATCCCTTCATCCAATGAATCAGTCAAGTGAACTGTTTCTGAACTGCTTCCAATGAAATTCTATCCTTTCTTAAATAAGAAGACTAAAACTGTCCCCAGTACTCCTGATGAAATCTTCCTTCTCTGCAGAAGGTCAGGCAAACCAATCGAGTTACAATAGGGATAGAGGTGAAGATGACAAAGCGTGTTTATGACAGATGTCAGGTAGATAATACATGGAGAACCAGGGTGAATATAGAAGGTTCAGAGGGGAAGTGAAAAAGCATAAAAGGGAATCCCAAAGTCTTTGATAGACATATAAATAGTAAGAGGGCGGTAAAAGGAGGAGTAGGGCCGATTAGGGACCAAAAAGGGGATTTACACATGGAGGGAGGAGGTATGGCTGAGGTATTAAACAAATAATTGCATCTGTCTTTACCAAGGAAGCAGATGTTACCCGGGTCATGTTGAAAGAGGAAGAAATTAATACACTAGAAGGGTTTAAAATTGATAAGTAGGAGGTATTGGATTGGCTGTCTGAACATAAGGCACTGGGAGCAGATGAGATGCATCCAAGGATACTGAGGAAACTGAGAATGGAAATTGTGGAGGCACTGGACAATCTTCCTTAGGCTCAGGGATGGTGCCAGAGGACTGAAGAATTTCAAACATGACACCCATGTTCAAAAAACACTTGCAGGACAGGTACAGCACGGGGTTAGATACAGAGTAAAGCTCCCTCTACACCGTCCCCATCAAACACTCCCAGGACAGGTACAGCACGGGGTTAGATACAGAGTAAAGCTCCCTCTACACTGTCCCCATCAAACACTCCCAGGACAGGTACAGCACGGGGTTAGATACAGAGTAAAGCTCCCTCTACACTGTCCCCATCAAACACTCCCAGGACAGGTACAGCACGGGGTTAGATACAGAGTAAAGCTCCCTCTACTCTTTCATTTCAAAATATCTCTGGCCCAATCCTGAGGTTTGCCTCGATTTGATTTATTATGACCTCATTCCCTTGATCTATTTCTGACCCTTTGTCAGATAAAAAAAATGTACCTTATCTTCCTCTAATGTTTCAGACTGACCTTGTGACCTTCTGATGGAAGAACCTTCACATGTGACTGAGCGCAGGAAACCTGATAGGGACCAGGCACAGAGAGCCCGGGCAGAGCGCACTGCCTTCTGTACAGGACCAGAGGCATTGTTCAGTAAGTGCAGAGTTTCAAAATCAGCAAACTGCTTTGATAACAACTACAGTGAGAAGGTAAGTGGCTAGGGTGGGTGTGGTATGTGCGTAGGGTGGGTGAGGTATGTGCGTAGGGTGGGTGAGGTATGTGCGTAGGGTGGGTGAGGTATGTGAGTAGGGTGGGTGAAGTATGTGAGTAGGGTGGGTGAAGTATGTGCGTAGGGTGAGTGAGGTATGTGCGTAGGGTGGGTGAGGTATGTGCGTAGGGTGGGTGAGGTATGTGCGTAGGGTGGGTGAGGTATGTGCGTAGGGTGGGTGAGGTATGTGCGTAGGGTGGGTGAGGTATGTGCGTAGGGTGGGTGAGGTATGTGCGTAGGGTGGGTGAGGTATATGCAGAGGGTGGGTGAGGTATGTGTGTAGGGTGGGTGAGGTATGTGTGTAGGGTGGGTGAGGTATGTGTGTAGGGTGGGTGAGGTATGTGCGGAGGGTGGGTGAGGTATGTGCGGAGGGTGGGTGAGGTATGTGCGGAGGGTGGGTGAGGTATGTGCGTAGGGTGGGTGAGGTATGTGCGTAGGGTGGGTGAGGTATGTGCGTAGGGTGGGTGAGGTATGTGCGTAGGGTGGGTGAGGTATGTGTGTAGGGTGGGTGAGGTATGTGCGTAGGGTGGGTGAGGTATGTGCGTAGGGTGGGTGAGGTATGTGCGTAGGGTGGGTGAGGTATGTGCGTAGGGTGGGTGTGGTATGTGCGTAGTGTGGGTGAGGTATGTGCGTAGGGTGGGTGAGGTATGTGCGTAGGGTGGGTGAGGTATGTGCGTAGGGTGGGTGAGGTATGTGTGTAGGGTGGGTGAGGTACATGCAGAGGGTGGGTGAGGTATGTGCGTAGGGTGGGTGAGGTATGTGAGTAGGGTGGGTGAGGTATGTGCGTAGGGTGGGTGAGGTATGTGCGTAGGGTGGGTGAGGTATGTGCGTAGGGTGGGTGAGGTATGTGCGTAGGGTGGGTGAGGTATGTGCGTGGGGTGGGTGAGGTATGTGCGTAGGGTGGGTGAGGTATGTGCGTAGGGTGGGTGAGGTATGTGCATAGGGTGGGTGAGGCTAAGTTCATGAGCGGGTAGGATGGGTATGGGGGTAGGGTAAATGTGGGTACAGTGACTGAGGTGGGTAAGGTGGGTAGGTGGGAGGGTGGAGTTAGGTTGGTGGAGAGTCAGGTGGTTGGTGCCAGTCAGATCATGTAAAGGGGTTGGGGTTCTGGGTGAGGGTGTCAGGGGGATCAGTGAGAGTGATTGGGGGTTCAGTTGATAGACTATGGGTGGAATTTTACAGTCCCATCACCGTGGGTCACCAGTCCCAGCAGAGACCGGTGTGAAGATGTTTTGCATCTAATGAACGGAATGTAGATGAAACCCTGAACTGAATTGTACCCCCTGTCCGATTGTCCACACTGCCAGCGGGAAATCACACCGGTCTGGAACACGTCCAGACCAAAGTAGGGTGGACATGTTGGCACTCAGAACGGGGCAGCTTTCAGAGAGAGGGAGATGGAGGGCTCCAGCAACCATGGGCCCTGAAATACCGGGTACAGCAGCGGGTAGAACATCAACCATGTGGATCTTCACTCGGGAGCTCCCAGGGTGTGATCCTCACCCTGCTGGTGGACAGTTGTGTGTGACACTGTTGGGCGGCAGTGGTCTGTGCTGGGGAAGGATTGCACCGGGAGGAGAGGAATGAAGAGGTGTGGTAAGTGTGGAGGCCTAGAGGGGTCAGGGAGATTGGGGGTGGTTTGGGAAAGGGAGAGATGCTGTGAGGGTCATGGAATGGGTGAGGTAGTATGGAGCAGAAGGGTGGGAAGGGCTGTGGTGGAGTGCTTGCAGGTGGGGTTGGGCAGGTGTGAATGGGCATGGGGGTGAGAGGGGAAAGGTGTCAGAGGGAGGAGTCAGTGGTGGCAAATGATGAATCCTGAGGGGCATACTGAGGGAATTGGCGATAGGAAGGGATGGTAAGGGTTAAAGGGGGCAGTGGGATCCGATAGGGTGGGAGGGTGAGGGTCTGGTGGTGGCAAGTGAAGAGATACTGAGGGCTGTAGGAGGGGATACAGAAGGAGAAGTGGATTCAGGGGGTAGATAGGGAGAGAGGTCTATGATCATGGGGGTGACTGAGCTCCTCGGGAAGATAGGGGATCTGGACATTCACCTGCACGGGACGGAGGGTGATGGGAACAGGTTGAAGGGTAACTGTGGGAAGGTCAAATGTCACACCTGGCGAGGGGGTTGGGGGGTCAATGGTTAAGGGGGGAGGGGTATTGAACCTGGAAGGTAACGACAATCATGGCTGCTCACAAGTCTACAGCCTCGTGTTGGTGATCTCGAAATGCTGCATGAGGGTCAGGTCATTGGGGGAGAGCGGAAATGCATCTCAGCTGGGCAGCTGAAGGGGACCCCAGCATGTAGCACGAGGACCTGGGACTGATGAGCGCTTTTAGAACTATATCTACAAATCTTATCAAAACCCTTTATCTTGTCGGAATCATATCTACATCATTTCTGTTCAAATTTGGAAGGAAATTGCATTATTTGGACACTTGGGAGCTGACCTGGATTTTTTTTAAGAAAGGTCATGAGTTCATCTCGGACTGGAGCAAGCTTGACTTTTCTAAGAAATCACAT
>NC_135885.1:826481-882384 GCF_964194155.1 Cetorhinus maximus
AAATACCCCACTGGATTGTGTGCCGTGTGATTGATGTGCTGCAGGTTGTCCACAAGGGTCCTGGGCAACACCCTCCAGTGCCCGTGCGGACAGGGGGTAAGACTCACAGATACTTGTCAGTAGTGGTGAGAACCCCCTTCCCCCTGTCCCCAGGCAGCACGTAGGCTCTCTGTGTGTGGGAGGGTCAGGGGCCCACAGTGACCTCTCCTCCTGCAGACTAGATGGACAGCACTGGGGCTGTGAGGCATCACCTTGTCACATTGAGTAGCTCCTTTCTGTATAGGCCGCACAGACGGTGCCCTTGCCCCTGAGGCCCGTGTCCCCTCCCCCATGCAGTGAGGTGAGTGGGAGCAGTTGGGGTTCACTTCCTCTGGCAGTGAGGATGAGGTCATTCATCCGTTTCCTGCACTGGAGGGTGGTCCCCCAGTGGAGCCTGTGGGCACTGGCCACCCTGGTTACTCCCTCCTATACAGGGTCAGTCACAGGGCTGGGCCTCCTCCTCCCATCCTCAGGGTACAGGGGGCGCTCCTGTTCTCCACGACACTGAGCGTCATGCTGAGGGGAGCGTGGCTGAACCTAGGGCCGGAGGTCGGAGGTCCCTGGGGTCACCGGGATATCTCCTCCTTCCACAGTGGGTAAGTTGCTGTCTGGACGCCTTGTAAATATGGCCCCCAGATATGACATTGGGGTGTGCGCCATCCTGCCCGTCTCATTGTGCAGGACATCGAGGAACTGCAGCTGTATAAGTAACTGGGCCAGTGTTGCACAATGTGGCGCAGGTTCCCACTGGCCACTGTGGTCATTAACACTCCTGGTTCCTGTCCCCACCACGATGCTGAGGGCCGGGATGGACAATCCCACCCTCCGACTCTAGCTCAGGGCTGGAGACTTTTCCAGAACCTCCCAGTGCACAGGGAAATTGCCCATCGAAACCTCAAAGTGTTCCGAGCAATTCCCAGAGATTTGTTGAGACTTCCCATTGCACATCTGTAGGTTAAACAAACAAGAGTAGAAGAATTGGACTGTTGCCTAGCAACAGGGGGCCAGAAAGGCAGGTCCCTCCCACAGACGCACAGAAAAGCTAGGACGAGCAGTTTGTTTTGGAAGCTGTTGGAGTTCAGCTGGTTCTGGAGACAGCGCTGTCAGAGAAGCAGCCTAGAGTGGGCAGGTAGCCAACTCCAAGCTAACGCTGCTTGAAAGTAGCTGCCAGAGAGAGACTGGAGCAAAGGAGCCTGTCCCAGGCTAAGGAAAAACTCCAAACATCCAGGGGAGTGGAACAGGAGAAAGTCCCAAGAAGACCTTCTAGTCAAAGGAAGGACAGGAACCTGGGAAAGGTCCTGTTAGTGAAGATAAGAGTGAGGACCAGAGACAAAGGCTCCAAACTTCAGATTTAAAGAGACAAATAAAGAAGGAGAAAATAAAGTTTGAGGGTAAACTAGCAAGTAATATAAAATGGACAGTAGGAGTTTCTTTAAAAATATAAAAAGGAAGAGAGAGGCCAAAGTGAACATAGGCCCCTTAGAGAATGAGGCTGGGGAAATAATAATGGGGAACCAGGAAATGGCAGAGGAGTCGAATAAATACTTTGCATCAGTCTTCATGGTGAAGAATACTAATAGCATTCCAAAAATACTAAATAATCAAGGGGCAAAAGGGGGAGAGGAAATAAATACAATTACTATCACCAGAGAAAAAACACTAGGGAAACTAATGGGGCTAAAGGCTGATAAATCCCCTGGACCTGATGGGTTGCATCCTAGGATATTAAAGGAAGTAGCTACAGAGATAGTGGATGCACTGGTAGTAATCTTCCAAGAATCCTTAGATTCTGGAAAAGTCCCAGAGGATTGGAAAACTGCTAATGTAACACCCTTATTCAAAAAGGGAGGGAGACAAAAAACAGGTAATTATAGGCCAGTTAGCTTAACATCTGTCATTGGGAAAATGTTAGAGTCTATTATAAAGGATGTAATAGCAGAGCATTTAGAAATGCATAATATAATCAAGCAGAGTCAGCATGGCTTCATGAAGGGGAAATAATGCCTGAAAAATTTATTAGAATTCTTTGAGGAGGTAACAAGCAGGATAGATAAAGGGGAACCAGTAGATGTGATATATTTGGATTTCCAGAAGGAGTTCGATAAGGTTCTGCACATAAGGCTACTTAATAAGATAAGAGCCCATGGTGTTGGGGTAGTATATTAGCATGGGTAGAGGATTGGCTAACTAATAGAAGACAAAGAGTTGGAATAAAGGGGGCATTTTCAGGATGGTAACCTGTAACTAATGGAATGCCACAGGGTTCAGTGCTGGGCCCACAATAATTTACAATATATATTAATGACTTGGATGAGGGAAGTGAATGTACTATCGCCAAGTTTGCGGATGACAAAAAAATAGGTGGGAAGGCAAGTGGTGAGGATGACACAAAGAGTCTACAGAGGGATATAGACAGGTTAAGTGAGTGGGCAAAAACTTGGCAGATGGAATATAATGTGGGAAGATGTGAGGTTATGCACTTTGGCAGGAAGAACAGAGGAGCTGAATATTATTTAAATGGAGAAAGACTGCAGAAAGCTACAGCACAGAGGGATTTGGGGGCCCTTGTGCATGAACCCCAAAAAGCTAACATACAAGTTCAACAGGTAATAGGGAAGGCAAATTAAATATTGGCCTTTGTTTCAAAAGGAATGGAGTATAAAAATAGGGAAGTCTTGCTAAAACTATACAAGGCACTAGACCACACCTAGAACACTGTGAACAGTTTTAGTCCCCTTATCTAAGGAAAGATATACTGGCATTGGAGGCAGTCCAGAGAAGGTTCACTAGGTTGATCTCGGAGATAGAGGGTTTTTCTTATGAGGTGAGGTTGAGTAGGTTGGGCCTGTACTCATTGGAGTTTAGAAGAATGAGAGGCAACCTTATTGAAACA
This sequence comes from Cetorhinus maximus, assembly GCF_964194155.1. NCBI lineage: Eukaryota > Metazoa > Chordata > Chondrichthyes > Lamniformes > Cetorhinidae > Cetorhinus > Cetorhinus maximus. The sequence continues at coordinate 829,414 of NC_135885.1, forward strand.
TATAAGATTCTTAGGGGGCTTGACAGGGTAGATGCTGAGAGGTTGTTTCCCCTTGTGGGAGAGTCTAGGACCAGAGGGCATAATCTCAGAGTAAGGGGTCGCCCATTTAAAACAGAGATGAGGAGGAATTTCTTCTCTCAGAGGGTAGTGAATCTATGGAATTCTTTACTGCAGAGGGTTGTAGAGGCTGGGTCATTAAGTATATTCAAGGCTGAGATAGACAGATTTTTAATCAGTAAGGGAAACAAGGGTTATGGGGAAAAGGCAGGAAAGTGAAGTTGAGGATTATCAGATCAGCCATGATATCATTGAATGGCAGAGCAGACTCGATGGGCCAAATGGCCTACTTCTTCTCCTAGGTCTTGTGGTCTTATTGTCTTACAAAATCTGCAGAAAGCAGATTTAAATCAAGAGCAGCTTTCAAGAGACAAAATGGTCCAAAGAGACAACTGAAGGTTTGTAACTTTTTGCTATGGGCGTGTGAAGCAGTGGGTGCTATTGATGGCTGAGTTGATGAGAGAGTGAGTGGAATACAGCTTGAATACTTGGTGATGACCCAGGAGAGAGGAACACCGGAAGGAGAGTTCGAAACCCTGGAGGTGAACCCTTGCAGAAAGTGTCTGAGAGAAAGCGTCGGTTTGGGAGAAGGTTACAAAGCGAATTCTTGGAGCGTGGAGATTGGAAACCCTCATGTGAAAGACAGAGTTCAGTGAGACTGGCTCACGGTGTGACAAGCGCCTGGGGGGAGCTGAGGGGGGATCCATAGCATCTGTCTGGGGTGGCATCTGTCACTTGGGGCAGAATTTTCTGGTCGGCGTGTGGCAGGCACGACCCACTGGAGCGTAAACTAGCGCCTGGTGACATCAGGTGAGCATCACCCCACGATTGTGCGATATTCCGGTAGGTGAGCAGACGCTAAAGCTGGAAGCGCCCTCACTGACATTAAAGAGGGAAATTAAACCAATAAAGTTCCAATTGGCCCCGGTTTTTCATGGTCCGTTTAACCTCGTGGGCGAATCTGCCGGGCGGACTCTACATTTTTGATGAAACCTCATCCAAGGGCGGGATAAGGTTTCTGTTATTAAATAAAAAAATGTATGGAGAGAATTTTCATCATTTATATATTGAAGTCTTCAGCTCCCTGAGGCAGTGCTCGGTCTTCAGGGAGCTTTCGTTCAGCACCCCCCCCACACCCCCCGCGCCCATCAGTGCCCACCCTCCCCCCGTCCTCCCCCCGCACTCCGCCTGCCCTCCCCGCCCACCCTCCACCCGCCCTCCTCCCACCCTCCGCCCGCCCTCCGCCCGCCCTCCCCGCCCACCCTCCACCCGCCCTCCTCCCACCCTCCGCCCGCCCTCCACCCGCTCTCCTCCCACCCTCCGCCCGCCCTCCCCCCGCCCCCACCCCGGCAGTGTTGAGCGTTTCAGCGCGCGCTCCATGCTGGCCGGTCGTTGACTGGCCAGCCCAGCGTGAAATCGGGGTCAGGAGCCGATCGCAGTCAGCGGCACATTCCCCAGCCTCTCCCGGACCCACCGACTGTGCCACCCACCGACCTGCAAATGTTGCCCTTGGTTTCAGAGTGTGGTGTGTCTGACCACAGGTCACCATGGATTTACATGGACTGTGTATTTACTGGGAACATTAGAGTATAAGAGAACTTTTGCAACTTGTGTTATCCTTACAAATCTGTATATATCTGTAAAGGTTTAGCTGTGGGTGAAGGAGTATTGTAATATAGTTCATCCTTTCTTGTTGAATAAATGTTTTATTCTTTTGTTAAAAGTTCAGCGGCTGACTCCTGTGCCTCTGCTCAGTAGCCACTCTCCATGTATCTAAACAAACAATTAAAAGTTAGGATCTATCAAGCTGGGTCCCACCCTGGGATCTGGCTTGTCCAGGGGTAACCTCAGCTGGGATTGTAACAGAGTACAAGAGCAGGGTGGTTATGCTGAACTTGTATAGGACACTAGTTAGACCTCATCTGGAGTATTGTTCAGTTCTGGCGCTATACTTTAGGAAGGAAGTGAAGGCGTTGGAGAGAGCGCAGAAGAGGTTTACAAGAATGATTCCAGGGATGAGGAACTTCAGTTATGATGTAAGATTGGAGAGGTTGGGACTGTTTTCCTTGGAGAGGAGAAGGCTGAGTGGAGATTGCATGGAGGTGTTCAAAATCATGAGGGGTCTGGACAGTAGAGAGGGAGAAACTGTTCTCATCGGTGGAAGGATCGAGAACCAGAGGGCACAGATTTAAGGGAATTGGTAAAAGAAGCAATGGAGACACGAGGAGGAGCTTTTTCACACAGCGAGTGGTTAGGATCTGGAATGCGCTGCCCGAGAGTGTGGGGGAGACAGGGTCAATCGAGTGGTTAGGATCTGGAATGCGCTGCCCGAGAGTGTGGGGGAGGGAGGGTCAATCGAGGCTTTCAAGAGGGAATTAGATGATCATGTGAAAAGAAACAATGTGCGGAGTTACGGAGAGGAAGAGGGAGAATGGCACTACGTGAAATGCTCATTCAGAGAGCTGGTACAGACATGATGGGCTGAATGGCCTCCTTCTACACTGTAACAATTCATCCTCAAAAATCTACCTAGCACAGATGTCTCTTTCCTTGGCTGTAATGGTAGGAGTGATAACCACACATTTCTTGTGCAGGGAGAGTTGCACCTTCACACAGGGAAGCAGGGAGGTGGTGTAGTGGTAATGCCAGGAAAGATGAGCACAAATTTGGGAGCTGACAACATGTTCGAGGACCTTGGAGAGGAGAGGCGGGGTTAGAGGTGGGTAGAAGAATCGGACTCAGAATAATAACCTTATCTCTCTCTCCACAGGTGCTGCTGAGTTTTTCCAGTATTTTCTATTTTTATTTCAGATTTCCAGCATCCGCAGTATTTTGCTTTTATATTAGAGATGGGACAGTAATTTACAAAGACAGAGGGGTCAAGGATTGTTTTTTGAGGAGGGGGTGATGACAACAGATTTAAAAGGAGAGGGGGCAGTACCTGAAGAGAGAATCATTCACAGTATCAGCTAACATGGGGGCCAGGAGGGGAAGTTTAGTGGGAATAGGGTCAGGGGGAACAGAAGGTGGGTCTCATGGACAAGGTGTGTTCAGAGAGGGTACAAGGGGAGATAGGAGAGAAAGCGAAAGATGGGAGTTCAGGGCTAGGGCAGGGGGGCATTAAAGGAAGTTTGGTCCAGTGGGTTAGTGGGAGGGAGGGAGGGAGGGAGGGAGGGACAGGGCAGAGGCAGAAGATTGGATTGTCTGAACCTCAGTGACAAAGTAGCCCATGAACTTCTCGCACTTACAGGAGGCGAAGGTGGAGGGGGCAGGGGAGAGGGGTGGAGGGGACAGGGGAGAGGGGTGGAGGGGACAGGGGAGAGGGGTGGAGGGGACAGGGGAGAGGGGTGGAGGGGACAGGGGAGAGGGCTGGAGCGGACAGGGGAGAGGGGTTTCAGAAGACAGGTTGCAGTAGAGAAACGGAGCCAGGGTTATCTTTGCATTCCAGGGTGATTCTGGAGCAGATGAGAGACAGTGGTCCGAGCGGAGAGGGTGGTGAGCAGCTCAACCAGTTTTCTACCATTTCCTCTCAAGTCTGTGTCCATTGGACAGAAGGGAGTAGCGATGAGGGCCATATGGCAGGGGTGGGGTGGGGAGAGGGTGAGAGAGGGAAATGGTTTTATTGGCTGGAGGTGAGGGTGTGGTTGAGCAGTTTATAACTGGAGTATTGTGGAAAATATTGTGAGTGGGCAGCGGTGAAGGGTAAATGCCAGCGGAGCCCAGTGGTGCCCAGTGGTGCCCAGCTCCCAGTTGCAGCCACTGTCTGCAGCACAAGGAGTGGATGGGAAAATGCTGGCTCTGCATTTCACATGAATCACAATCCCACAGCGACACTGCCATTGGGAGGGTGCGGAATCAGCAACTTCTCCTGGATTCCATGTTCCAGCTGCTGACAATTCCTTCATCTCCACGGAAACTCCTCCTATCCCCATTTCCCAGGACGTTCAGCTCCGTCCCCTCCTACTCCACACGGACAAGGAGCGAGAACAAAGAGCTGAAGGGACAGAGTTTGAGGGATCTGGAACTCGCTGTCAGACACACCAAGTCCCAAAGAAACAGCTGAAAGCAGCAGATTCCATCAATAACGCTGACCCACCCAAACAGCACACTGCAGGGGCGACAGACTACACAGCAGCACAAAACACCCATGCAGTACTGAGGGAGTGCTGCACTGTCAAAGGGTCAGTAGTGAGGGAGTGCTGCACTGTCAAAGGGTCAGTAGTGAGGGAGTGCTGCACTGTCAGAGGGTCAGTACTGAGGGAGTGCTGCACTGTCGGAGGGTCAGTACTGAGGGAGTGCTGCACTGTCAGAGGGTCAGTACTGAGGGAGCACTGCACTGTCAGAGGGTCAGTACTGAGGGAGTGCTGCACTGTCAGAGGGTCAGTGCTGAGGGAGTGCTGCACTGTCAGAGGGTCAGTACTGAGGGAGTGCTGCACTGTCAGAGGGTCAGTACTGAGGGAGTGCTGCACTGTCAGAGGATCAGTACTGAGGGAGTGCTGCACTGTCAGAGGGTCAGTACTGAGGGAGTGCTGCACTGTCAGAGGGTCAGTACTGAGGGAGTGCTGCACTGTCAGAGGGTCAGTACTGAGGGAGTGCTGCACTGTCAGAGGGTCAGTACTGAGGGAGTGCTGCACTGTCAGAGGGTCAGTACTGAGGGAGTGCTGCACTGTCAGAGGGGCTGTATTTTAGGTGAGGTGTTAAGCCACTGGCCTCTGTCCTTTCAGGTGGATATATAAGAAGCCACGGTGCCTGTTAAAGATGTCTTTTGGTGGGGGATGGGGTTGGATGGTGGTTGTATTTGTTGTTGGCGAGGAATTCGGTTGTGGGAGGGGAGGAGGTTATCTTGGGCGATGGGGTTAGGTGGGGGTGGGGGTGTTTGGGTGGGCTTGGGTGTGGGGGAGGGTTTGTGTGAGGGTGGGGGAGGGGGAGGGGGATATGTGAGGGTTGGGGAGGGGTTTGGATGGGGTTGGGGGTGGGGGAGGTGTTTGGGTGGGGTTGGGGGTGGGTGGGGAGGGGGAGGGGTTTGGGTGGTTGTGGTGGTGGGTGGGGGAGGGGTTTGGGTGGTTGTGGCGGTGGGTGAGGGTGGGTGAGGGGTTTGGGTGGGGGTGGGGGTAGGTGAGGGGTTTGGGTGAGGGTGGGGGTGGGGGAGGGTTTGGGTGAGTTTGGGGGTTGGGGGAAGGGTTTGGGTGGGGTTGGGTGGGGGTGAGGGGGTTGGGTGTGGGTGAGGGGGTTGGGTGGGGGTGGGGGTGGGTGAGGGATTTGGGTGTTGGTGGGGGTTGGGGTGGGTGAGGGGGTTGGGTGGGGTCGGGGGTTGGGTGGGGGTGGGGGTGGATGAGGTTGGGTGAGGGATTGGGTGGGGGTGGGGGTTGGGGTGGGTGAGGGGGTTGGGTGGGGGTGGGGGTGGGTGAGGGGGTTGGGTGGGGGTGGGGGTGGGGGTGGGTGAGGGTGTTGGGTGGGGGTGGGTGAGGAGGTTGGGTGGGGGTGGGGGTGGGGGTGGGTGAGGGGGTTGGGTCGGGGTGGAGGTGGGGGTGGGTGAGGGGGTTGGGTCGGGGTGGAGGTGGGTGAGGGGGTTGGGTCGGGGTGGGGGTGGGGGTGGGTGAGGGGGTTGGGTGGGGGTGGGGGTGGGTGAGGGGGTTGGGTCGGGGTGGAGGTGTGGAGGGGTGGCTTGGCGGGGTAGGGCCTTGGGTAGGAGGGGCCCCGGGGAGGAGGGGCCCTGGGGGGGAGGGGGAGGGGCCACGGGGGAGGGGGAGGGGCCCGGGGGAGGGGGTGGGGCCAGGGGGAGGGGCCCCAGTACATGCAGAGGCAGGAAGAAGGGTGGCAAGGGGCAGGAGCAGGGCCTGGGGTAATGGCGAGGGTGGGGCTGGGGGGGTCAAGGTAGAGAGGGCAGGGGGCAGATGAAATGGAGTCTGGTTCAATTGGTCCAGATCAGGCCCCACCCACAACCTGGACACACCCCCAAGTGCCATTCCACCAATGGCGTGGGTTCAGGAAGCTCTCTGCCCTGTGCTCAGTTTCTGATCCACCAGGAGACACATTTTAAACATTCCCTCAGACCCAAGAGACTGAATTTACTGAGAGTCTGACCGGGTACATCAGGGGAGATAGGAAAAGCTCCATCTGGTTTTTCAAAGTCATTCCCAGGGATTTGAGTCACTCACAGGTGGCGGGTTGGACAATCTCATTGGAAACATCCAGTTTTACTGATCAACTCATTTTCAACATCTTTAATAAACCCGCCCTGGTTCAGCAAACACATGAAGAAACAGGTGAATGCAGAGAATAGAGAGGATTACAATCTGTTACACTGCCCGATTCTCCTGATTCAGGGGAGATTTAACACTTGCGATGATGGAAATAAATTTTAGCAGAAATCTGAAGCCAAATCTAAGCAGCGCAATTCCTGACTGTGCCCAAAGCCGAGACTTTGACCCCGAATATTACAACAAACTGATTGTCAGGATCTTGAATCTCAGTCAAGAGTCACAGAACCTTCACCATCTTTAATATCCAAGCTTCTCAGATCAAATCAGTGAGAGAAACATTCGTGGCTTTTTAATACCAAACATTCCAACTCTCACCCATTGAGAAATCAGGAAGGTTAAACTGTCACCGCTGAAACTAGGAACTATATCCAGACACATTCCAGGGGAAAGGAGTGAGTTTTATCCCTGAACTGTGACTGCCATTGAAACTGATGGTTGCTCCATGTTGCTTCCCTTACAACATTGCTGCTGACTCTAAACAGGCCTCTCTCTACCCACTAATATAAAAGGAGAATGTAAGACTTACAGAGTAGTAGTTCATGGCAATCAGAGCCTCCTGCCCCTGGAGTGAAGCGGTCAGTAACAATCGGGAGTAGGTTTCGTGAAGGACTAGGCCAGAGGTGAATGGTTTTACTGTGGGAAGCAGCAGCTTTCCTTCCCTCGCCAGTTCTCAGTCCTCAGCAGCTGAGTTGCAGGAGGTGACGTCAGGTCTGCAGCAAGCTCCTACTCCCAGTGTGAGTAAATGTGCTGCGAGCAGCCTGAGGATATTAGTTGCTGATTGACAATTGCTGCCTCCTGCCCTTCTCTGTAATCATCTCAGGAGACGAAGGCAGTAACTCAGCTCCTCTCACTCACTGAGCCCCTCGCTGCAGCAGTTTTGAGTTCAGAGACAATTAACTGAGGGCTGCTTCACAAGGAGGAAAGGGAATGGGAGTGGCTGATCAGGGGAAGCAATGATTCACAATAAACAGAGTCAGAGCCACTGTATCGGAGAGGCAGCAATCCCAATACTGAGTCAGGAAGTCAGGAGTTCACCCTCACTCCCGGAGCTGAGAATAAAATCTAACGTAAAGAGGGCAATGGTGAGGAGGGACCATCAGTGCAGCAATAATGTAAATACTGGAGCTGCTGTACCATCAGCAACACAAACAGCTTGTATTTATAAGCTGCCTTTAAGATAATAAAGGATGCCAGCGCTCTTTGTTGGAGTATTAAAAACACCAAGTTAAATAAGTAGGTATGAAATCAAAGCCTGGTCAGAGGTCAGTTTAAAGGAATATCTTCAAGGAGGAAAGTGAGGTAGAGAGGGGGTGGGTGGGGAAAGGTTTAGGGAGGGAATTCCAGAGTTTGGGGCCCAGGCAGCTGAAGGCACGGCCGCCAATGGTGGAGCGATTAAAATCAGAGATGCTCAAGAGGCCCGAGTTAGAGGAGGGTAGGGGATTGTGAGGCTGGAGGGGGTTACAGAGATGGGGAGGGGGGGGCGAGGCCATGAAGAGATTTGAAAACAAGGATGAGAATTTTTAAATCAAGACATTGCTTGACCAGGAGCCAGTGTCGGTCAGTGAGCACAGGGGTGATAGGGGAATGGGAGTTGGTGTGAGTTCGGACACGGGCAGCAGAGTTTTGGATGACCTCAAGATCCGGAGGGTAGAATGTGGGAGAGCAGCCCGGGGAGAGTGGGAATGTGGGAGAGCAGCCCGGGGAGAGTGGGAATGTGGGAGAGCAGCCCGGGGAGAGTGGGAATGTGGGAGAGCAGCCCAGGGAGAGTGGGAATGTGGGAGAGCAGCCCGGGGAGAGTGAGAATGTGGGAGAGCAGCCCGGGAAGAGTGGGAATGTGGGAGAGCAGCCCGGGGAGAGTGGGAGTGTGGGAGAGCAGCCCGGGGAGAGTGGGAATGTGGGAGAGCAGCCCGGGGAGAATGGGAATGTGGGAGAGCAGCCCGGGGAGAGTGGGAATGTGGGAGAGCAGCCCGGGGAGAATGGGAATGTGGGAGAGCAGCCCGGGGAGAGTGGGAATGTGGGAGAGCAGCCCGGGGAGAGTGGGAGTGTGGGAGAGCAGCCCGGGGAGAGTGGGAATGTGGGAGAGCAGCCCGGGGAGAGTGGGAATGTGGGAGAGCAGCCCGGGGAGAGTGGGAATGTGGGAGAGCAGCCCGGGGAGAGTGGGAATGTGGGAGAGCAGCCCGGGGAGAGTGGGAATGTGGGAGAGCAGCCCGGGGAGAGTGGGAATGTGGGAGAGCAGCCCGGGGAGAGTGGGAATGTGGGAGAGCAGCCCGGGGAGAGTGGGACTGACAGGTCAGGAGGTAACAGAGGCCTGGATGAGGCCTTCAGCAGCTGATGAGGTGACGTAGCCAGTGACAGGCAATGTTACAGTGATGGAAGCAGAGGGCCTTAGTGATACATAACATAAGATATATGAGCAGGAGGAGGCCATTCAGCCCATCAAGCCTCCTCCACCATTCAATAAGATCAAGGCTGATCTGACTGTGGTCTCGCCTCCACTTTCCTGTCTGCCCCACCCCATAACCCTTGCCTTCCTTGTTGATCAAAAATCGATCTAACAGCCTTGAAAAATTCACTGATCCAGTCTCCACCGCTCTCTGGGGAAGAGAATTCCACAGACTAATGTCCCCCCTGAGGGAAGAAATTCCTCCTCATCTCCATCTTAAATGGGAGTCCCCCTTATTCTGTACCTGGGACCCCTCGTTCTATATTCCCCATGAGGGGAAACATCCTCTCAGCGTCCACCCTGTCAAGCTCCCCACCTCAGATTCTTATGTTTCAATAAGATCACCTCTCATTCTTCTAAACTCCAATGAGTAAAGGCCCAACCTGCTCAACCTTTTCTCATAAGACATCCCAGGAATCAACCCAGAACCTTCTTGGAACTGCTTTCAAACAACATGGTTTCTCAGTCCATGTTGAGCCTGTCTGATTGTATTTTGATTTTCTAAATGTCTGCTATTGCCTCATCTCTTTAATAATGGATGATATGGATATGTGATCAGAAGCTCATGCCAGGGTCAAATACAAAACCAAGGTTGTGAACAGACTGTTCAGCCTCAGAGAGTGGCCGGAGAGACAGATGGAGTCAGTGGTGAGATCTTTGGGGGACACCGGAGGTAATGGTGTTGGACCAGGAAGAGAAGCCATTGCAAATCGATCATAGAAAGTTTGTAGCACAGAAAGAGGCCACTCGGCCCATCGTGTCTGTTCCGGCTGAAAAACGAGCCCCCAGCCTAATCCCATTTACCAGCGCAGGTTATGGCGCTTGAGATGTATATCCAGACACCTTTGAAATGAGCTGAGGGTTTCTGCTCTACTCCCCTTTCAAGCAGTGAGTTCCAGACCCCCACAACTCTCTGGGTGAAAAATATTTTCCTCATCTCCCCTCTAGTCTTTATACCGATCACTTTAATCCTATCCCCTGTGGTCACTGACCTCTCTGCTAAGGTAACTGGGCCCTTCCCATCCCCTATATCCGGGCCCCTCACTACTTTTTACATCTCAATGAAATCGCCCCTCAACCTCCTCTGTTCCAAGGAGGACAATCCCAGCCTATCCAAACTTTCCTCATAGCTCAATTTTCCAGTCCTTGGTGGCAACATCCTTGTAAATCTCCTCTGTACCCTCTCTAAAGCAATTACATCCTTTCTGTAATGAGGGGACCAGAACTGCACACAGTACTCAAGTTGTGGCCTAACTAATGTTTTATATGGTTCCAGCATAACCTCCCTATTATATTCTATGCCTCTGCTAATAAATGAAAGGATTCCATATCCCGTCCTAACCACCTTATCGACCTGTCCTGCTACCTTCAGGGATCTGTGGACATTCACTCCAAGGCCCCTCACACCCCTCGCTATCCTCCCATTTATTGTACATTCCTTTGGCTTGTTTGACATCCCCAAATGCATCACCTCACACTCCTCTGGCAAATGCTTCTCTGACTATGATTAGATAGAAAAGAGTGGAACCAGGGGGAGAGTTTTCTCCCAGTCAGGGGGTTTGGACAGGAGTGGGCGCGGGCGGGCGTGTAGACTATCACTGCCCCCGATCGGCTGCGCGCCGCCATTTTACATGGGTGGGCCCAGTGTGATGTGCACCCGGAAGCGCTCAGCGTTCCCTGTGCGGGCTGGGGGGGTGTAGACTGAGTTGGTGTATCCATGCGAAAGAGCACGGAAATATCCCTGAGGCACAGAGCTGCCTCCGGGAGATTAGTTTGATTTTTGAAAATTTTAATAAAGAAAAACAACATTTTTAAGACGTGTCCCCTCGTGTGACAGTGTCACATGAGCTGGGAAATGTCAATGAATTTTAATTTTAAAATGTATCTAATTTATAAACCTTTCAGGAAACCTCATCCCGCCCGTGGATGAGGTTCCGTGATAAATGTGAAGGCCGCCTGGGCTCTTTGCCTACCCACCAACGGGTCACTCAGTTAATTATCTTCATTGGTCTTTAAATGGCCTTAACAGGCCTTTGACAGTTTGGCAAGTTCGCAGCCGAATTTGCTGTGCGCCCACCGAATGAGGCGCAGTGACGTTGGGATGCACGCCCGACGTATCCCGTGTCAGTTTACCTGTCACTGAGCAGGCCCCACCCCCGCTCACCGACCCGAAGATTCTGCCCCAGGTAAGAGCAGCTGCACCCAGTTTTTAAAAATTCATTCACAGGATGAGTGTCATTGGGTAGGCCATCATTTATTGCCCATCTCAAGTTGCCCTTGAGAAGGTGGTGGTGAGCTGCCTTCTTGAACCGCTGCAGTCTATGTGGTGTAGGTACACCCACAGTGCTGTTAGGGAGGGAGTTTCAGGATTTGGACCCAGTGACAGTGAAGGAACGGCGATATATTTCCAAGTCAGGATAGTGAGTGACTTGGAGGGGAACTTCCAGGTGGTGGTGTTCCCATCTATCTGCTGCCCTTGTCCTTCTAGATGGTAGTGGTCATGGGTTTGGAAGGTGCTGTCGAAGGAGCCTTGGTGAATTCCTGCAGTGCATCTTGTAGATGGTACACACACTGCTGCTACTGTGCGTCGGTGGTGGAGGGAGTGAATATTTGTGGATGTGGTGCCAATCAATCGGCTGCTTTGTCCTGGATGGTGTCAAGCTTCTTGAGTGTTGTGGGAGCTGCACTCATCCAGGCAAATGGGGAGTATTTCATCACACTCCTGACTTGTGCCTTGTAGATGGTGGACAGGCTTTGTGGAGTCAGGAGGTGAGTTATTCATCGCAGGATTCCTAACCTCTGACCTGCTCTTGTAGCCACAGTATTTATTCCACAGCTGGACAACAGTGGAGAGGGTGTTGGGGGAGGATGGTGTGGTCGACCATGTCAAAGGCTGCAGACAGGTCAAGAAGGACAAGGAAGGAAAGTTTACCTTTGTCACAGTCACTGAGGATATCAGTTGTTTCAATGCAGTTTCTAAAAAGCTGCCCCATTCATGTAGCCGCAGTGTAAGTGCTGAAAACCCTAACCCAACGTTGCAGGTCAATCAATGCTGTTAGCTATCAATGCTGCAGGAACAAAACACCCAACTCCCCATCGCTCTCACCATCAGGCATTACTCACCAATGTCACGCTCTGTTCACCAGGGTCACAGGGGAATCAACAACGACTTACATCTATACAGCACCTTGTACAACTTCCCAGGGAGTGTCACAGAACCTTAGCAAACAAAAAGTGGCATTTGGTGTGAGTCAGTGAGTGAGTGAGTGACAGGCAACAGTGTTTGGATCAGCTGACGTTTCTGGAGGTTTGAACAGAGAGAGACTGTGTGTGTGAACATTGTCCTGATAGTGCAGCGTGTGGCCGAGCCTGTCACAGAGTGTCTTTGTGAACAAGGAGAGGCCAGTGGGTGTAGTGAAAGGATTAGGAAGTGTAGCTCAGCCTTATGCTCCTGATATCCTCATTCACTGATTGGTTACAGAGCTGCCACCAGACCCACAGCTCTTCATTCTCCGATTCGCACTGGGAATGGGATTCCCTGGGAAAGCTGATAAATCATTCCCATCCTATTGTCCCCATCTGTTCTCCTGCAGAGTCACTGATCACAGCTGTGGGCCCTGGCTGGGATCTTCCTGACATGATGTTGGCCTCAGTACCATTCCAGCCATGCAGCTGTGCACTGAGCCAGTGGTGGTGCTGGGGAGTGACAGGGGTTGGTCCCTGTGCTCTCTGTCCCTCCAATCCCTCGTCACTCAAAGAGAGAGTCTCCTCAGTTCCTCTGGACTGACCCGATGGGAAGTTGTCCCTGTTCATATCTTCACAAATCCAGGGTGAGGAAAGTTCCGGAATAGTTTTCTGGCCGTACGCAACTTGAGTGTTGCTAAAAAGAGACATTTTGTTGAAGCTTTTTGTCTTGCACTCATCAGGACATTTTAAAGAAAAACAATAGATTTATGCAGTATGAGAAGAGAGTGCTGATTGGTTGGCAAGTGGACTCTGATTGGTAGAGGTTGCCATGGAGAATGTACCAGTTGATGTTGACTGACAGTTAACTGTTTGAAATTTAAACCAGGCAGATGGACCGTGATTTTTTTTATTTATTTATGGGATGTGGGCATCACTGGCTAGGCCAACATTTATTTCCCATCCCTAATTGCTGTGGGTCTGGAGTCACATGTAGGCCAGACCAGGTAAGGACAGCAGATTTCCTTCCCTAAAGGGCTTTAATGAACCTGATGGGTTTTTTTACAACAATCGACAATGATTTCATGGACTTTTAATTCCAGATTTTTACTAAATTCAAATTCCACCATCTGATGGGATTTAAACCTGGGTCTCTAGATTACTAGTCTAGTGACAGTGCCACTATGGGTCTCTAGATTACTGGTCTAGTGACAGTGCCACTATGGGTCTCTAGATTACTGGTCTAGTGACAGTGTCACTATGGGTCTCTAGATTACTGGTCTAGTGACAGTGCCACTATGGGTCTCTAGATTACTGGTCTAGTGACAGTGCCACTATGGGTCTCTAGATTACTGGTCTAGTGACAGTGTCACTATGGGTCTCTAGATTACTGGTCTAGTGACAGTGCCACTATGCCACTGCCTCCCCATGTTGGTCAAGGCATTGCACTGAGGAACACACCAGCGAATGGCTGTCACTTATTTTGTTTGGCTGAAACAGGCACAATGTGTGTACATGTTCTCTCTGTCTGTGATGAACAGGGCCCTGTGTATTAATATATGCAGCTTCCAGTACACACAAATGCACCACATTGTGAGCCCAACTGTCAATCTTAAATTAGTTGTCAGCGTAATTCTTAGCACCTGGAGGATTATTTCACTGAAATAATTTCAGTGATTATTTCAGTGATTAATTCACTGACTGACGCTCAACACAAACTGGAGGAACAGCACCACATCTCCCGACTAGGCACTTTACAGCCTTCCGGACTGAATACTGAGTTCAACAATTTTAGACCATGAACTCTCTCCTCCATCCCCACCCCCTTTCCGATCCACCTTTTTCCAATAATTTATAAGTTTTTTACACTATATTTTTTTCTTTTCTCTCCTATTTTAAAATTTATTTTGATCTATTGTTTCATCTCCACCTTTTAGCCCATTTCGATCCCTTCCCCCCACCCCATCCCCACTAGGGCTATCTGCCACTTGCTTGTCCTGGTTTCTACCCTTAATGTCCCCATTAGCACATTCCTTAGATAATCTCACCACCGTCAACACCTCTTTGTCCTTTTGTCTATAACATCTTTGGCAATCTCTTCTTGGCCTCCACCTATCACTGGCCCTCTATCCAGCTCTACCTGTCCCACCCCCCTAAACCAGCTTATATTCCACCTCATTTCTATATTTCTTAGTTCTGATGAAGAGTCATACGGACTCGAAACGTTAACTGTGTTCCTCTCCGCAGATGCTGTCAGACCTGCTGAGCTTTTCCAGGTATTTTTGTTTTTGTTCATTATTTAGCAAATGTTATCCATTCGCAGAATCACTTCTAACGTTGGACACTCTGGGCTGTAACCTCTGCCTTGGAGAGTGCTGGCCTGCAGAAATTAGAAAGAATAAATACACACTTACCTGGTCTTGAAAATGGTGTGTTAGCCCCGGTTAGCCAGAGCTGTTTGGGGTCAGCAGTGAAAGACCCCTCTCAGGCCCCAGTGTAACTCCAGCAGGTTCAGGGAGGTGACGCCTCCTTTTTTAGGGCACTCACTGACATCGAGGCGGTAAGTTTAAAGGGCCAGGGAGACCGACAGCCCAGGGAGAAGGGAAGTGTCTAAGGAAAGTGGGTTTGGGGTGTGTGGGGTGGGGGCGGGGCTGGGGTCGGAGGGAGGGTGTTTTGGGGGGGTGGGGGTTCAAGGTGGAGTGGGGTTGGAGGTCAGAGGTTCCGAGGTCGGGAGGGCTGCTGGGTTCCGAGGTCAGGGGTCAATCTGAGGTCAAGGCGGGTTCAGTGTTGGGGGGAGGGGGTGGAATGGGGGTCTCCGGTGGGTGTGGTGGGGTTCGGGGTGTGGGGGTAGTCCTGTGAAGTCAGCCTGGGCATTTACTCTGAAGTTAGAAGAGGTTTTAATTCTATCTTTTTCTGGGTAACTATTGGTTTAACCCCTGCAGAACCATCCGAGGTTTAATATTTAAATCACATTTTCGAATGGTCCCCAGTGCAGCGCAATCGTCCAGAGGACGTGTGCACCTCTGGGCAATTACCATACAAATCCCTACCTGGGAACTTCCCAGGGAGATTCCCCCCAAATCCGATGCTGGGGAGCTCGGAGGTTACAGGCCTGTGTTTTGAGTTTTACAAGCCCGGGCTGGTTGGGTACGGTCAGTACTTTGCCCGTTGCGAACAGCAGTTGGGACAAGCTATTGATACGATCCACCAGTCTTTGGGACATACGGCCTACATACCCATCATCACACCAGCACTGAAATTCATATACCACATTACTCATTTGTGTGATAAACAGAACGTCTTTTTGACTTGAGGGCAGCATCCTGTTAGTGGCAAATACCACTCGTGTTACTACTGCATAGTAGCAGCATGAAACAGCCAACTTCACCTGTTGCTCAAATGTTTGAGACACCTTACCCTTCCAGGGAAATCTGAGGTAGACTGGGCACTTTTCAGGGCTGGAAGTGCCCTTAAGTTGATGGGTTTGTGTGATATACTGCACAGAATGATCTAATCAGGGTAGCCATTATCCCGCAGGGTGTCTTTGATGCGCCTATTTCAGCATCAGCCTTGTGTGGTGAACAAATGGCTCGGGTCCTATTTACAAGGTTGCCAATAAGATCAATCTTATAGCATGTGGAACTGTAAGAATCCCAACACAGAGAGAGAGAGGGTTAAATACAGAGAGAGAGGGTTAACTACAGAGAGAGAGGGAGAGAGGGGTAGAGAGAGAGGATTAACTGCAGAGAGAGAGGGTTAAATACAGAGAGAGAGGGTTAAATACAGAGAGAGAGGTAGAGAGAGGGTTAAATACAGAGAGAGAAAGAGGCAGAGAGAAGGTTAAAAACAGAGAGAGAAGGAGAGAGGGGGAGAGAGAGAGGATTAAATACAGAGACCAAGCAGGGAGAAGTTTAAAAACAGAGAGAGAGAGGGGGAGAGAGGGCTAAATAGAGAGATGGGGGAGAGATGTTTAAATACAGAGAAAGACCAGAGAGTGAGGGAGTTAAATAAAGAGAGAGAGAGAGAGGAAGAGAGGGTGTTAAATACAGAGAGAGATGGAGAGAGGGAGAGAGGGTTAACTACAGAGAGAGGGGGAGAGAGGGTTATCTACAGAGATGGTGGGAGAGCTGATTACATACAGAGAGACCAGAGAGTGAGGAGGTTAAATAAAGAGAGAGAGTGGGAGAGAGGGTTAACCACAGAGAGAGAGAGAGAGACGTTTAACTACAGAGAGACAAAGGGTTAAATACAGAGAGAGAAAGAGAGGTAGAGAGAGGGTTACCTAAAGAGAGAGGGAGAGAGAGGGTTAACTACAGAGAGAGAGGGGGTTAAATACAGAGAGAGAGAGAGAGAGGGTTAAATACAGAGAGAGGGTTAGATACAGAGAGAGAGGGAGAGAGAGGGTTAAATACAGAGAGAGAGGGAGAGAGAGGGTTAAATACAGAGAGAGGGAGAGAGAGGGTTAACTACAGAAAGAGAGGGAGAGAATGCATTAAATACAGAGACTAAGCAGGGAGAAGTTTAAAAACAGAGAGAGAGAGGGTTAACTACAGAGAGAGAGAGTTAAATACACAGAGAGAGAGAGGGGGAGAGAGGGCTAAATAGAGAGATGGGGGAGAGATGTTTAAATACAGAGAAAGACCAGAGAGTGAGGGGGTTAAATAAAGAGAGAGAGAGAGAGGAAGAGAGGGGGTTAAATACAGAGAGAGATGAAGAAAGGGAGAGAGGTTTAACTACAGAGAGAGGGGGAGAGAGAGGGTTAAATACAGAGAGATAGGGGGAGATAGAGGGTTAAGTACAGAGAGAGCAGGAGAGAGGGTTGACTACAGAGAGACAGGGTTAAATAAAGAGAGAGACAGGGAGAGAGGGGGTTAAATACAGAGAGAGAGAGGTGGGGGGGCGGGGTTAAATACAGAGACCAAGCAGAGAGAAGATTAAGAACAGAGAGAGGGGGGAGAGGGGGAGACGGGGAGAGAGAGAGGATTAAATGTAGAGAGAGAGAGAGGTTTAACTACAGAGAGGGGGGAGAGAGAGAGGATTAAATGTAGAGAGAGCAGAGAGAGAGAGAGAGGGTTAACTACAAATGGAGAGAGAGTTAAATACAGAGAGGGAGGGGGACAGAGGGTTAACTATAGAGAGAGAGAGAGGGTTAACTACAGAGAGGGGGGTGAGTGAGTGGGTTAACTACAGATGGAGAGAGAGAGTTAACTACAGAGAGAGCGCGGGTTAAATACTGAGAGAGAGAAAGAGGGTTAACTATAGAGAGAGAGAGGGTTAAATATTGAGAGAGAGAGGGTTAAATACGGAGAAAGAGGGTTAACTACAGAGAGAGCGCGGGTTAAATACTGAGAGACAGAGAGAGAGGGGTTTAAATACAGAGAGAGAGGGAGAGATGTTTAAATACAGAGAGACCAGAGAGTGAGAGTGTTAAATAAAGGGTGAGAGAGGAAGAGAGGGGGTTAACTACAGAGAGAGGGGGAGAACGGGGGTTACATACAGAGAGGGAGGGAGAGAGGGGGTTAAATACAGAGAGATAGAGGGCTAAATAGAGAGATGGGGGGAGAGATGTTTAAATACAGAGACCAGAGAGTGAGAGGGTTAAATAAAGAGAGAGAGGGGAAGAGAGGGGGTTAAATACAGAGAGAGGGGGAGAGAGAGAGGGTTAAATATTGAGAGAGAGAGGGTTAAATACAGAGAAAGAGGGTTAACTACAGAGAGAGCGCGGGTTAAATACTGAGAGACAGAGAGAGAGAGTGTTAACAATAGAGAAAGAGAGAGGGTTAACTACAGAGAGAGAGAGGGTTAAATACTGAGAGACAGAGAGAGAGGGGTTTAAATACAGAGAGAGAGGGAGAGATGTTTAAATACAGAGAGACCAGAGAGTGCGAGTGTTAAATAAAGGGTGAGAGAGGAAGAGGGGGGGTTAACTACAGAGAGAGGGGGAGAACGGGGGTTACATACAGAGAGGGAGGGAGAGAGGGGGTTAAATACAGAGAGATAGAGGGCTAAATAGAGAGATGGGGGGAGAGATGTTTAAATACAGAGACCAGAGAGTGAGAGGGTTAAATAAAGAGAGAGAGGGGAAGAGAGGGGGTTAAATACAGAGAGAGGGGGAGAGAGAGAGGGTTAACCACAGAGAGAGAGAGGTTTAAATACACAGAGAGAGAGGGTTAACTACAGAGAGAGAGAGAGGGAGAGAAGGGGTTAAATACAGAGAGAGAGGTGGTGGGGGGGGATTGGGGGGGTTAAATACAGAGACCAAGAAGAGAGAAGGTTAAAAAAAGAGAGAGGAACGGAGGGGGAGAGAGAAGGTTAAATACAGAGAGAGAGGGAGACAGAGGGTTAACTATAGAGAGAGAGAGAGAGTAAAATACGGAGAGAGAGGGAAAGAGAGAGAGAGGGTTAACTACAGAGAGAGAGCGAGAGAGGGTTAAATACAGAGAGACAAAGGGTTAAATACAGAGAGAGAGAGAGAGAGAGAGAGAGAGAGAGAGGTAAAGAGAGGGTTGACTACAGAGAGAGAGAGGATTAAATGCAGAGAGAGACAGGAAGAGAGATCGTTAAATTCAGAGAGAGAGAGAGAGGGGGGGAGGGGGGTTAAATACAGAGACCAAGCAGAGAGAAGGTTAAAAACAGAGAGAGGAGAGAGGCAGGAGAGGGAGAGGATTAAATAGAGAGAGAGAGCGGGGAGAGAGGGGGTTAACTATAGAGAGAGAGGGTTAACTACAGAGAGACAGATGGTTAAATACAGAGAGAGAGAGTGAGAGATAGTTAACGACAGAGAGAGAGGAGGTTAAATAAAGAGAGAGAGGGAGAGAGAAGTTCAAATCAGAGAGAGAGAGAAGGTTAACAACAGAGAGAGAGGGTTAAATACAGAGAGAGAGAGAGAGAGAGAGAGGATTAACTACAGAGAGGGGGAGAGATATAGTTAACAACAGAGAGAGAGGGGGTTAAATACAGAGAGAGAGGGGAGAGAGAGTTAATTACAGAGAGAGAAAGAGAGAGGGAGAGAGAGGTTTAAATACCGAAAGAGAGAGAGAGGGTTAACAACAGAGAGACAGAAGGTTAAATACAGAGACAGAGTGGAAGAGGGGAGTTAACTACACAGAGAGGGAGAGAGGGGTAACTACAGAGAGAGAGGGTTAACTACAGAGAGAGAGGGAGAGAGAGAGAGAGGGTTAAATAGAGAGATGGGGGGAGAGATGTATAAATACAGACAGGGACCAGCGAGTGAGGGGGTTAAATAAAGAGAGAGAAGGGAGTTAAATACAGGATCACTGGGAAAAGTGATTTCAGTATCCAATTTCTTATCTGATTTAACTCTGTGTGTACCCCATTATTATCCTATTTCACTCTGTGTACCCGGTTATTTTTTGACCTCACTGTGTGTGCCCGGTTATTTTTTGACCTCACTGTGTGTGCCTTGTTATTATCTGGGGCAATGTTTTTAACCTTGGCGGACAGGCACATGCCCAACCCACTCGAGCGTTAACTAATGCGCGTTGACATCGGGCAAGCATCCTGACCTCAACGTGCAGCCGTGTGATATTCCGGTCGGCGGGTGTACTCAGGAAATAGCAGCGCGCCCGCCGACAATTTAAAGGCCTGTTAAGGGCATTAAAGTCTCAATTAACTTACATTGTTCGCTGCCCATCTAACCTTCCGCTGCGAAGTTTATACTCACCCCACTCGTCCCCCTCCCCAGTCCGCACAGGCAGCACTGAGCACTGTCACTCACGGTTCACACTGGCTGGGCCTTAACTGGCCTGCCCAGCATGAAATCACCTTCCGGCCTCGATTGCGGCCAGCGGTCAGCTTCCTGACAGCCCCTGCCCACCCTACCCACCCCGCCAAGCCGCCCGGCAAGGGCTAAATTCTGCCCCTCATTTCACACTGTGTCTACCCCATTATCTCCTGATTTCACTCTGTGTATTCCCCATGTTACAATCCCAGCTGAGGTCACCCCTGGACAGCCCTGATCCCAGGGTGGAACCCAGCTTGATAGATCCTAACTTTAAATTTGTTTGTTTCGATCCGTGGAGAGTGGTTACTGAGCAGAGTCACAGGAGTCAGATACTGAACGTTTAACAAAAACATAAAACGTTTACTCAACGGGAAAAGATGAATTATATTCCAATACTCCTTCAGCCACAGCTACCTTTACAGATACCTAGGGGGGGAGTTTTCTCCCTCTCGGGTGTTGGATGGGAGTGGGGGCGGGGACAGGGACGGGGACGTGGGTGGGGGCGGGAGCGGGAGCGGGAGTGGGAGTGGCCGAGCGCAGTCACGTAGCCAATCGCTGCCCATGATCGGCTGCGCTCCTCCATTTTACGTGGATGAGCCATTTAGGGCTGAGTCGGGGCCTGTGCGGGGGGTCGGGGGGAGTGGGGGAGGGGGCTGAGTCGGGGCCTGTGCGGGGGGTGGGGGGGAGTGGGGGAGGGGGCTGAGTCGGGGCCTGTGCGGGGGGAGTCGGGGAGTGGGAGTTGGTGCTGAGTCGGGGCCTGTGCGGGGGGTGAGGGGGGGGGAGTGGGGGAGGGGGCTGAGTCGGGGCCTGTGCGGGGGGTCGGGGGGGGGGTTGGTGCTGAGTCGGGGCCTGTGCGGGGGGGGGAGGGGGAGGGGGCTGAGTCGGGGCCTGTGCGGGGGGGTCGGGGGGCGGGGGGGTTGGTGCTGAGTCGGGGCCTGTGCGGGGGGTGGGGGGGAGTGGGGGAGGGGGCTGAGTCGGGGCCTGTGCGGGGGGTCGGGGAGTGGGGGAGGGGGCTGAGTCGGGGCCTGTGCGGGGGGTGGGGGGGGGGAGGGGGCTGAGTCGGGGCCTGTGCGGGGGGTGGGGGGGGGGAGGGGGCTGAGTCGGGGCCTGTGCGGGGGGTGGGGGGGGGGAGGGGGCTGAGTCGGGGCCTGTGCGGGGGGTGGGGGGGGTGTTGGTGCTGAGTCGGGGCCTGTGCGGGGGGTGGGGGGGGGGAGGGGGCTGAGTCGGGGCCTGTGCGGGGGGTCGGGGGGGGGGTTGGTGCTGAGTCGGGGCCTGTGCGGGGGGTGGGGGGGAGTGGGGGTTGGTGCTGAGTCGGGGCCTGTGCGGGGGGTGGGGGGGGGGGTTGGTGCTGAGTCGGGGCCTGTGCGGGGGGTGGGGGGGAGTGGGGGAGGGGGCTGAGTCGGGGCCTGTGCGGGGGGTGGGGGGGGGGTTGGTGCTGAGTCGGGGCCTGTGCGGGGGGTGGGGGGGAGTGGGGGAGGGGGCTGAGTCGGGGCCTGTGCGGGGGGTCGGGGGGGGGGTTGGTGCTGAGTCGGGGCCTGTGCGGGGGGTGGGGGGGAGTGGGGGAGGGGGCTGAGTCGGGGCCTGTGCGGGGGGTGGGGGGGGTGTTGGTGCTGAGTCGGGGCCTGTGCGGGGGGTGGGGGGGGCGGGGGGGAGGGGGCTGAGTCGGGGCCTGTGCGGGGGGTCGGGGGGCGGGGGGGTTGGTGCTGAGTCGGGGCCTGTGCGGGGGGTGGGGGGGAGTGGGGGAGGGGGCTGAGTCGGGGCCTGTTCTCTGTGAGACACGGAGCTGCCTCCGGGAGATTAGTTTGATTTTTGAAAATTTTAATAAAGAAAATAAATTTCAGACATGTCCCCTCGTGAGACAGTGTCACGTGAGCTGGGAAATGTCACTGAATTTTATTAAAATCCTTCATGGAACCTGATCCCGCCCGTGGATGATGTTTCATGGAGAATGCGAAGGCCGCCTGGGCTCTTCACCTGCCCCCGACCTCAAGGCCGGACGGGCAGCTCCATTAATTGTTTTAATTAGTTTTTAAGAGGCCTTTGAGAGTTTGGCGGGTGCGCAGCCGAATGAAAGGCCTGAGTGAGGCACAGTGACGTTGGGACACACGCCCGACCTGTCCCACATCATTTTACACGTAGACAAACAGGCCCCTCCCCCACTCGCCAACCCAAAAACTCTGGCCAGGCAGGTTTGTAAGGATAACACAAGTTGCAAAAGCTACCCTATACTCTCATGTCCACAGGAAGCACACAGTCCGTGTAAATCCACAGCATCCAACCATAAAAGCAAAATACTGCGGACACTGGAAACCTGAAACAAAAAATGCTGGAAAAACTCAGCATTTCTATAGAGAGAGAAACAGGGTTAATGTTTCGAGTCCGTATGGATCTTCTTTAGAGCATCTCTGAAGAGTCATGCAGACTCGAAACGTTAACTCTGTTTCTCTCTCCACAGAAACTGTCAGACCTGCTGAGGTTTTCCAGCATTTTTTTGTTTTTTGTTTTAAACCAATAGGCGACCTGTGGTCAGACACACCACACTCTGAAACCAAGTGACAGATACCACCCCAGACAGATGCTATGGATCCCTCCTCAGATCCCCCCAGGCGCTTGTCACACCGTGAGTCAACCAGTCTCACTGAACTCCGTCTTTCACATGAGGGTTTCCAATCTCCACTCTCCAACAACTCGCCTTAGAATCTTCTCCCAAACCGACGTTTTCTCTCAGGCGCCTTCCACAAGGTTTCACCTCCAGAGTTTCGAACTCTCCTTCCGATATTCCTCTCCCCTGGGTCACCACATGCATTCAAAGCTTTCTTCCGCATACTCTGGGCAGAATTTTGCCCTTGACGGGGGCGCTTGATGGGGGCAGGCGGGGGCAGTCAGGAAGTGGGAAATGTAAGTACCCCATTATTGTCTTGTTTCACTCTATGTGTATCCAATTATTACCTGATTTCACTCTGTGTGTACCCCATTATTGTCCATTACTGTACCCTATGTAAAGAACCTATTTTTATTTCTCTTGGACTGTGGCTTTAAATTGGACAGTGGCTTTAAAAACTACCATGGCTGCAGCTGAAAGACATATTCACTGGAACAGGATGAGGAATATCTACAATGTTGCTATCCTGGAATAGAGTGTGCCATAAAAGAACAGGATGGTGCCAGAAAGGAGCCCTGGACTAAGCGGAACTGCCTGGCGACAGCATTTTAATTGGCTCCTGACCAGGTGACCAGGGTTTTGTGTGGTAACAGTACAGGCAGTTCAGCTCCTAGCCCACAAAGAGGGAAGGCCTAAAACCTCTCTCTCCTGAGTTTGTAAGATTCCAGTAATTCTGCCATAGTAGCTAGTGGCTCTTCCCCACATCTCCGTAACCTGCTCTCTCTGAAAACCCCTATCAAGAGGAAAAGGGGAAAAATCACCAGTAGAGATATTGAAAAGCAAGTTTTTCAACCAGTGAACCACAGACTGAAAGTGGTGGGAGGCCACCCCATGTCATCAGTAGCAAGTTGCAAGGAGTTTGGAAGACATCAATCAAAATCTACCCATCTAATCCTGTACTCCGGGTTGGGTAAGTATCGCGTTGGCATGGGTCACTTTACAGAACAGGTAAGAGCTGCCCATCCCCCATGGACCTCAGAGGCGTTAGAGTGAGTGGCAAATGTCAATGAGGCAGCATCTGGACAAGGGGGTGAGTCCTGGCCGCTTGGACTGAGTGTCTTGAGGCTCCAGGGTCACGATTCAGCTGATCCCTGCGAGGTTTTCCTCAGCTGGGGTTGGCCAGGCTGCAATGGGGCTGCAGGTAGAGAGGGGACTCATCAATGCTCCTCTCTCCTTTCAGGAGAAGACATCCCATAATAATGCTGAGAGGCTGCAGACTGGCGGTGGATCGCCACACCTACCCATCCTCACTCGATACGAGCAGGAGGCCCTGGAGCTGGAGAGGCGCCATGTGTCCAGGTCAAGTGGCCGTGGTGAGGTTGGGGTGTGACTGGGAGGTAAGGGAGCTGTGCACGGAGGTCACAATGTGGCTTTTTGCAACCATTGCAGTGCAGTCTGTATATTGATGTGAGCCTCGAGCCTAGAATCCCCATTGATAATAGAAAGACGAGGGCACTATGATGCAGATCCCTGTCTCACACAGGGTGGCAAAGGCGCAGAATGAGCTCTGGGTGGGGACTTCAATGTCCGTCACCAAGAGTGGCTCGGTAGCACCACTACTGACCGAGCTGGCCGAGTCCTAAATGACATAGCTGCTAGACTGGGTCTGCGGCAGGTGGTGAGGGAACCAACAAGAGGGAAAAACACTAAGATAAAAGCAAAATACTGCGGATGCTGGAAATCCAAAACAAAAACAAAAATACCTGGAAAAACTCAGCAGTCTGACAGCATCTGCGGAGAGGAACACAGTTAACAGCTCTACCTGTCCCACCCCCCCTTAAACCAGCTTATATTTCACCTCTTTTCTATTTTTCCTTAGTTCTGTTGAAGAGTCATACGGACTCGAAACGTTAACTGTGTTCCTCTCCGCAGATGCTGCCAGACCTGCTGAGTTTTTCCAGGTATTTTTGTTTTTGAAGAGGGAAAAACATACTTGACCTCATCCTCACCAACCTGCCTGCCGCAGATGCATCTGTCCATGACAGTATCGGTAGGAGTGACCACCACACAGTTGTTGTGGAGACGAAGTCCTGTCTTCACATTGAGGATACCCTCCATCGTGTTGTGTGGCACTACCACCGTGCTAAATGGGATAGATTTCAAACAGATCTAGCAGCTCAAGACTGGGCATCCATGAGGCGCTGTGGGCCATCAGCAGCAGCAGAATTGTACTCGAACACAATCTGTAACCTCATGGCCCAGCATATCCCCCACTCTACCATTACCATCAAACCAGGGGATCAACCCTGGTTCAATGAAGAGTGCAGGAGGACATGCCAGGAGCAGCACCAGGCACACCTAAAAATGAGGTGTCAACCTGGTGAAGTTATAAGACAGGACAACTTGCCAAACAGCATAAGCAGCAAGTGACAGACAGAGCTAAGCGATCCCACAACCAACCGATCTAAGCTCTGCAGTCCTGCCACATCCAGTTGCGAATGGTGGTGGACAATTAAACAACTCACTGGAGGATGAAGCTCCATAAATATCCCCATCCTCAATGATGGGGGAGCCCAGCACATCAGTGTAAAAGATAAGGCTGAAGCATTCGCAACAATCTTCAGCCAGAAGTGCTGAGTGGATGATCCATCTCGGCCTCCTCTGGAGGTCCCCAGCAAGGAAGTATTCAATGAACGGCACGGCACTAGGAAGGTCTGAGGAACAAAGGGACCATAGATCTCTGAAGGCGGAAGGGCATGTTAGTGGGGTGGTGAAAAAGGCATATGGAACACTCGCCTTTTTCAACCGAGGCATAGATTACAAAAGTAGGGAGGTCATGTAGGAGTTGTATAGAGCCTTGGTGAGGCCACAGCTGGAGTACTGTGTGCAGTTCTGGTTGCCACATTATAGGAAGGATGTGATTGCACTGGAGGGGGTGCAGAGGAGATTCACCAGGATGTTGCCTGGGATGAAACATTTAAGTTATGAAGAGAGGTTGGATAGACTTGGGTTGTTTTCGTTGGTGCAGAGAAGACTGAGGGGCGACCTGATCGAGGTGTCCAAGATTATGAGGGGCATGGACAGGGCGGATAGGGAGCAGCTGTTCCCTTTAGTTGAAGGGTCAGTCACGAGGGGACATAAGTTCAAGGTGAGGGGCAGGAGGTTTAAGGGGATGTGAGGGAAAATTTTTTTACCCAGAGGGTGGTGACGGTCTGGAATGCACTGCCTGGGAGGGTGGTGGAGGCGGGTTGCCTCACATCCTTTAAAAAGTACCTGGATGAGCACTTGGCACGTCATAACATTCAAGGCTATGGGCCAAGTGGTGGTAAATGGGATTAGGTAGGTAGGTCAGGTGTTTCTCACGTGTCGGTGCAGACTCGATGGGCCAAAGGGCCTCTTCTGTGTGATTCTGTGATCGCAGATGCCAGTCTTCATCCAATTCGATTCACTCCACACGATATCAAGAAACGGCTGAAGGCACTGGATACGGCAAAGGCTATGGGCCCTGACAATATTCCGGCAATAGTGCTGAAGGTT
Organism: Cetorhinus maximus; assembly: GCF_964194155.1. Lineage (NCBI taxonomy): Eukaryota > Metazoa > Chordata > Chondrichthyes > Lamniformes > Cetorhinidae > Cetorhinus > Cetorhinus maximus. Next base: position 855,243 of record NC_135885.1, read on the forward strand.
TGTACACCAGAACTTGCCACACCCCTAGCCAAGCTGTTCCAGTACAGCTACAACACTGGCATCTACCCGGCTATGTGGAAAATTGCCCAGGTATGTCCTGTACACAAAAAGCAGGACAAATCCAACTCAGCCAATTACCGCCCCATCAGTCTACTCTCGAGCATCAGTAAAGTAATGGAAGGGGTCATCAACAGTGATATCAAGTGGCACTTGCTAGGGAGGGCTTAAACTAACTCAGCAGGGGTGTGGGAACCAAGAGAAAATATTAGAGAGGAATACCTGGGTGCACAAAATACTGGGAGGGACAGATAGCACTAGTATAGAGAATAGTAAGTTAACAGGTAAAGTCAGGGTGGGGGAGAAAGTAACAGAATCTAAATCAGGGTTACTGTGCATGTGTGTGAATGCACGGAGTATAGTGAATAAGATTGGGGAGTTACAGGCGCAGATTGCCATGTGGAAATATGATGTTGTGGTGAAAACAGAGACTTGGCTCAAGGAAGGGCAGAACTGGGTGTTAAATATTCCTGGGTACAAGGTGTTCAGAAGAGATAGGATAGGAAGGAAAGGAGGAGTGGTGGTGGTATTGGTTAAGGAGAGCATTGCAGTGCTGGAGAAAGAGGATGTCCCAGAGGGTTCAAGGACAGAATCAATTTGGCTAGAGCTATGGAACAATAAGGGGAGAATTACATTGCTCAGTTAAACCACCAACTAGTGAGAAGGACGTAGAAGAACAAATCTGCAGGGAAATTATAGAGAAATGCAGGCATTATAGAGTAGTTATAATGGGGGACTTTAATTACCCAAATGTAGACTAGGACAATGGTAGTGTAAAGGGTGGAGAGGGGCAAAAGTTCCTAGATTGTGTTCCGGAGAATTTTCTACAGCAGTATGTGTCCAATCCAACAAGAAAAGATGCACTGTTGGACCTGATTCCTGGAAATGAGGTGGGCCAAGTAGATGAAGTGTATGTGGGGGAGCATTTAGGAGACAGTGATCATTGTATTGTATATTTTAGGATGATGATAGAAAAGGACGATAGGCAATCCAGAGTAAGAATAATTAACTGGGTGAGAGCTGGCGGGGCAAGAACGGAGCTGGGCCAGATAGACTGGAATGAAAGATAGGCAGGAAAAACTGTAGCTGAACATTGGGCTACCTCCAAAAAAGAATTGGTTCGGGCACAGTTAAGGTGTATTCCATTGAAAGGGAAAGGTAGGGCAAACAAATCCAGAGCACCCTGGATGGAAAAGGAGACAGAAATTAAGATAAAGAAGAAAAAGTGTGTCTATGACAGTGTCAGGTAGAAAATACAATTGAGAACCAAGAGGAATACAGAAGGTTCAGAGGGGAGGTGAAAAAACATATTAGAGAAGTGAAGAGGGATTATGAGAAAAGACTGGCAGCCAACATAAAGGGGAATCCTAAAGTCTTCTATAGGCATATAAATAGCAAAAGGGTGGTTAAAGGAGGAGTAGGGCCGATTAGGGACCTGAAAGGGAATTTACACATGGACGAAGGGGCCATGGCTGAGTTATTAAATTAATACTTTGCACCTGTCTTTACCAAGGAGATAGATGCTACCCAGGCCGTGGTGACAGACGAGGGAACACTGACACTAGAAGGGTTCAAAATTGATAAGGAGGAAGTGTTGAATAGACTGTCAGTACGTAACTTGACAAGGCACTGGGATTGGATGAGATGGAGCCAAGGATGTTGAAGGAAGTGAGAGTAGAAATTGCAGGGGCACTGGCCATAATCTTTCAGTCTTCTCTAGACTCAGGGGAGGTGCTGGAGGATTGGAGAATTGCAAACATAAATACATAAGAACTAGTAACAGGAGTAGGCAATTCAGCCCCTCGAGCCTGCCCCGCCATTCAATACGATCATGGCTGATCTCATTTCAGCCTCAACTCTAATTTCCCGCCCTCTCCCCATAACCTTTCAACCCGTTACTAATTAAAAATCTGTCTATCTCCTCCTTAAATTTATTCAGCGTCCCGGCATCCACTGCACTCTGAGGTAGTGAATTCCACAGATTACACCCTTGTTTAAGAAAGGTTGATAAGGAAGAGCCAGCATGGATTTCTAAAGGGGAAATCGTGTTTAACTAACTTTCTGAAGCTTTTTGAAGAGGTAACAGAAAAGGTCGATGAGGGTAATGCTGTTGATGTGGTGTACATGGATTTTCAATAGACATTTGAAACAGTGTCACACAACAGACTTGTGAGAAAAGTTATTGCTTATGGAATAAAAGGGACAGTAGAAACATGGATACAAAATTGGCTGAAAAATAGGAAGCAGAGAGTAATGGTCAATGGATAATTTTCAGACTGGAGGGAGATTTGGAGTGGAGTTCCCCAGGGGTCGGTATTGGGACCCTTGCTTTTCCTGATATATATTAATGATCTAGATCTTGGTGTGCAGGGGACAATTTCAAAGTTTGTGGATGATACAAAGCTTGGGAGTGTTGTAAACTGCGAGGAGGATGGTGTGGAACTTCAAGAGGACATGGACAAGTTGGTGGAGTGGGCAGATAGGTGGCAGATGAAGTTCAGTGCGGAGAAGTGTGAGATGATGCATTTTGGCAGGAAGAACATGGACAGACAATATAAAATAAGGGGTGAAATTTTGAAGGGGGTTCAGGAGTACAGAGACCTGGGTGTATATGTGCATAGATCATCACAGGACAGGTGGAGAGAGCAGTTAATAAAGCATATAGTATCCTGGGCTTTATTAATAGAGGCATAGAGTACAAGAGCAAGGAGGTTATGCTGAATTTATATAAGGCTCTCATTAGACCTCAGCTGGAGTATTGTGTCCAGTTCTGGGCACCATATCATAGGAAGGATGTGAACACATTGGAGAGAGTGCAGAAGAGGTTTACAAGAATGGTTCCAGGGATGAGAAACTTCAGCTATGAGGATAGATTGGAGAGGTTGGGACTGTTCTCCTTGGAGAGGAGAAGCTAAGAGGAGATATGATAGAGATGTTCAAAATCATGAAGGGGCTGGACAGAGTAGATAGGGAGAAACTGTTCCCACTCGTAAACGGATCAAGAACGAGAGGGCACAGATTTAAAGTGATTTGCAAAAGAAGCAAATGTGACGTGAGAAAAAACTTTTTCACACAGCGAGTGGTTCAGGTCTGGAATGCACGGCCTGGAAGTGTGGTGGAGGCAGGTTCAATCGAGGCATTCAAGAGGACATTAGATGATTATTTCAATAGAAACAATGTGCAGGGGTACAGGGAAAAGGCAGGGCAATGGCATTAGGTCATAACGCTCATTTGGAGAGCCGGTGTAGACATAGTGGTCTGAATGGCCTCCTTCTGTACCCCTAAAATTCTGTGATTCTTTGGGGTGAGAGTAACTGTCCTTGACATTGAGGCCGCATTTGACTGAATGTGGCATCAATCAGGGGGAAAACTCTCTGCTGGTTGGAGTCATACCTGGCACAAAAGAAGAAGATTGTGACTAAACATAGAAACATAGAGACTAGGAGCAGGAGGAGGCCATTCGGCCCTTCGAGCCTGCTCCACCATTCATTATGATCATGGCTGATCATCCAACTCAATAGCCTGCTCCCGCTTTCTCCCCATATCCTTTGATCCCTTTCACCCCAAGAGCTATATCTAACTCCTTCTTGAAAACATACAATGTTTTGGCCTCAACTACTTTTTGTGGTAGCGAATTCCACAGGCTCACCACTCTCTGGGTGAAGAAATTTCTCCTCACCTCAGTCCTAAATGGTCTACCCCATATCCTCAGACTGTGACCCCTGGTTGTTGGAAGTCAGTCATCTCAGCTCCAGGACATCACTGCAGGAGTTCCTCAGGGTAGTGTCCTCAGCCCAACCATCTTCAGCTGCTTCATCAATGACCTTCCTTCCGTCATAAGGTCAGAAGTGGGGATGTTCACTGATGATTGCACAATGTTCAGCACCATTCACAACTCCTCAGATACTGAAGCAGTCCATGTCCAAATGCAGCAAGATCTGGACAATATCCAGGCTTGGGCTGACAAGTGGCAAGTAACATTCATGCCACACAAGTGTCAGACAATGACCATCTCCAACAAGAGAGAATCTAACCATTGCACGTTGACATTCAATGGCATTACCATCACTGAATTCCCCACTATCAACATCCTGGGGGTTATCATTGACCAGAAATTGAACTGGACTAGCCACATAAATATTGTGGCTACAAGAGCAGGTCAGAGGCTGGGAATCCTGTGGTGAGTAACTCTCCTCCTGACTCCCCAAAGCCTGTCCACCATCTACAAGGCACAAGTCAGGAGTGTGACGGAATACTCCCCAGTTGCCTGGATGAGTGCAGCTCCCACAACACTGAAGAAGCTTGACACCGTCCAGGACAAAGCAGCCTGCTTGATTGGCACCACATCCACAAACATTCACTTCCTCCACCACCGACGTACAATAGCAGCAGTGTGTACCATCTACAAGATGCACTGCAGGAATTCACCAAGGCTCCTTCGACAGCACCTTCCAAACCCACGACCACTACCATCTAGAAGGACAAGGGCAGCAGATAGATGGGAACCCCACCACCTGGAAGTTCCCCTCCGAGCCACTCACCATCCTGACATGGAAATATATCGCTGTTCCTTCACTGTCGCTGGGACAAAATCCTGGAACTCACTCCCTAACAGTACTGTGGGTGTACCTACACCACATGGACTGCAGCGGCCGAAGAAGGAAGTATAATATTAGGGTGTTTGGGGCTGTAAGGGTTAATGTGGGCCTGGGGAAATGGTGCCACCCACATTATGACGTAGAGAGTCAAATGGGAGAAGTCGATTGTAGGAGTGAGTCTAGTTGCAGTAACTGGAGTTTGCCTGCTGTACTGGTACCGAAACCAGATGGAACACAAAGACTGTGTGTGGACTATCGAAAAGTGAGCACGGTGACAAAAGCGGATTCATATCCTATACCACGGTTGGAGGATTGTATTGAGAAAGTGGGACAATTGAAATTTATCACAAAGATTGACTTGCTAAAAGTATATTGGCAGGTACCATTGTCGGAGAGAGCAAAGGAGATATCAGCTTCTGGAACACCAAGTGGATTATATCAGTTTAAAGTGATGCCATTTGGTATGAAGAATGCACCTGCAACATTTCAAAGACTGACAGACAAAGTAATGACAGAACAAAAACAGAATTACCTGGAAAAACTCAGCAGGTCTGGCAGCATCGGCGGAGAAGAAATCAGTTAACGTTTCGAGCCTTCATGGCCCTTCGGCAGAACTGAAGCATAGTTAGGAGAGAGGTGAAATATAAGCTGGTTTAAGGTGGGGGGGGGGTGGAGGGAAGAGAGACGTTGAGGGTGTGGTGATTGTGGAGATAAGCAGTGATAGGAGCAGATAATCAAAAGATGTCACAGACAAAAGGGTCAAAGAGGTGTTGAAGGTGATGATATTTGTCTAAGAAAAGTGCTAATTAAGAATGGAAGACAGGACACTCAAAGTACAGCTCTAGTGGGGGTGGGGTGGACAGACTAACAAGGTTTTAGTTTTAGATTTAAAAATAATGGAAATAGGTGGGGAAAGAAGAATCTATATAAATTATTGAAAAAAGGGTGGGGGGGGAGAAACGGGGTGGGGATGGGGGGAGGGGGAGTTTAAGATCTAAAGTTGTTGAATTCAATATTCAGCCCGGAAGGCTGTAAAGTGCCTAGTCGGAAGATGAGCTGCTGTTCCCCCAGTTTGCGTTGGGCTTCACTGGAACAATGCAGCAAGCCAAGGACAGACATGTGGGCAAGAGAACAGGGTGGAGTGTTAAAATGGCAAGCGACAGGGAGGTTTGGGTCTTTCTTGCGGACAGACCGCAGGTGTTCCGCAAAACGGTCGCCCAGTTTGCGTTTGGTCTCTCCAAAGTAGAGGAGACCACACTGGGAGCAATGAATGCAGTAGACTAAGTTAGGGGAAATGCAAGTGAAATGCTGCTTCACTTGAAAGGAGTGTTTGGGCCCTTGGACGGTGAGGAGAGGGGAAGTAAAGGGGCAGATGTTGCATCTTCTGCGTGGGCATGGGGAGGTGCCATAAGTGGGGGTTGAGGAGTAGGGGGTGATGGAGGAGTGGACCAGGGTGTCCCGGAGGGAACGATCCCTACGGAATGCCGTCAGGGGGGGTGAAGGGAAGATGTGTTTGGTGGTGGCATCATGCTGGAGTTGGCGGAAATGGCGGAGGATGATCCTTTGAATGCGGAGGCTGGTGGGGTGATAAGTGAGGACAAGGGGGACCCTATCATGTTTCTGGGAAGGAGGAGAAGGCGTGAGGGAGGATGCACGGGATATGGGCCGGACACGGTTGAGGGCCCTGTCAACGACCGTGGATGGAATTACAGGTCTAAGCAATTGTGCTGTTTATATTGATGATCTAATAGTTTTCAGTCAGATGTGGGAGGAGCATTTACAGCATCTGGAAGAATTATTTACTGGACTACAAGAAACTAATTTGGTGATGAACTTGGCTAAAAGTGAATTTGCAAAAGCGTAAGTTGCGTATCTAGGTCACACCATTGGACAGGGTAAGGTGGCTCTGAGAGATGTGAAAGTCAAGACTATCGTGGATTTCCCAGTGCCTACAGCAAAATGAGAAGTTTTGGGATTTCTGGGCATGACTGGGTTTTACCGGAAATTTGTACCAAATCTTAGCCCAGTGGTTGCTCCACTGACTGAACTATTAAAAAGGAACAAGAAGTTTCAATGGACATTAGAGTGTCAGAAGTAATTTGATAGTTTGAAAACTGTATTAACTACAACACCAGTTTTGGCAGTACCCAATTATGCCAGGCAATTCAAGTTGGCCATTGACACGAGCGATATAGGCATTGGGGCTGTACTGTTACAAGAAGATAACACTGGAATTGAAAAACCGATAGGGTATTTTTCACGGAAGCTGAATGTATAACAGAAAAGATATTCAATGATTGAAAAGGAGACGTTGGGTTTGGTGTTAGCATTGCAGCATTTTGACATCTATGTGGCAAACAATTCATCAGAAACAATTGTTTACATGGACCATAATCCTTTAAGTTTTTGGACCAATTTCAAGACAAAAGTGCAAGGCTTTTCAGGTGGAGCCAATTGTTACAACCATTTAATTTACAGATTACACATATTGCTGGGAGAGAAAGTCTGTTCACAGATACATTATCAAGAGTTTGAAGCTTAAAGGAAAATGTGACATTTAAAAAAAACCTGGACACTGAACTGGAGTGATCTCTGTTGATACCAAGCACTCGTGTATATATATAGTTATTTTAATGTATGCATCTGGTAATGTAACAGTGTAATAAGTATAGGAGATAGTGTGAGATGGGTTATTAAAATGAAGCCGTCTTTTAGAATTATGACGGTTCATTTTCTGATAAGGAGGGGGATGTAATGAAGCTATTAATGTATATAATATTTTGGAAAATATTTTTTTTTAAATAGAGGTTTAGTCTGTGGGTGTGTCTTAATTAGATTAAAGCAGTTAGTCTGGGTGCTTTATATGCACTAGTTTTGATGTGTAAGAGAGTTGGCTGCATTTGCATTTTTTGAATAGAACATTCAAGAAGTGGGGTGAAAACTGACACCTTTCTAGCAGCTACCAAGCCACATGTTTATATTACTAACAAAATTGGTACAATGAAAGGGGTTTCATTGTTAAAAGGTGAAGTTCAAAGAGGCTGGTGAGACAATGAGAATTTGAATTCAATCAGTGGTGGTAGGTATAACTTCAGTAGTTTTCGGGTGTACAGAGCAGAGGCAATGTGAGAGCAAAAGGCAGCTGGAAGCCTCCAACTGGCTTCACAGGAACCAAAGTGAAATGAACCTCATTTCGAATTCGTCAGGTGAAAATGCTTTGCCTGGTGTTTGGTTAAGTCTATGGGTTGCTGTTGTCTTAATGGAGATTACTTTGGGAATTTGTTAACAGTTATGATAGTAGTAATTTGTAGCCATGTGTATATATTCTAACCTGTGTAAATTAATAAAATGTTTCATTTAGTTTAATGTAAAACCTTGAGAACTGGTGGCCTGATTCCTGAATTTAGAGTCGCATCTCAAACATAACACTTAAAATTATAGGTTATGACAGTTGTTTAAAGTTTCCCTCTGGGATTTTTAAATAACTCAGCTGTACCAACTGCATCGGTCAGAACACCTGGGCTGGAGCGTTTCAGCTATGAAGAGAGACTGGATAGGCTGGGGTTGTTTTCCTTAGAGCAGAGAAGGCTGAGGGGGGACCTGATAGAGGTATACAAAATTATGAGGGGCATAGATAGGGTAGATAGGAGGAAACCTTTCCCCTTAGGGAGGTGTCAGTAACCAGGGGGCATAGATTTAAGTAAGAGGCAGGAGGTTTAGAGGGGATTTGAGGAAAGTTTTTTCACCCAGAGGGTGGTGGGAATCTGGAACTCACTGCCTGAGGGGGTGGTAGAGGCAGAAACCCTCACAACATTTAAGAAGTATTTAGATGAGCACTTGAAACACCTCAGCACACAGGGCTACAGGCCAAGTGCTAGGAAATGGGATTAGAATAGATAGGGGCTTGATGGCCAGCACAGACATGATGGGCCGAAGGGCCTGTTTCTCTGCTGTAAAACTCTATGACTATGACTCTAAGATTTATAAGATATACGATAGCATCAGGCTTGAATAAGAAACAGAGGCTGAACAAATAAATACACTATTATATTCAAAAGGTTCAACAGCTGGTGACATAATTGCCAGACAAGAAATAAATGAATCTTCCAAGAACATTGAAGAGGTCATGAAGTCCTTTGTCACCTACCTTAACCTAGGAACCAATAACATTTGGGCAAAATTTAATAAGAGAGTCCAAAAGCCCGGAGAACCCATAGATTAGCAATGGGAGTGGCTGATGATGTCTTTCAGAAATACTCCAATCTAAAGAAGATCTCACTCTGGAGAAAAACCACCCCAATTGTCAGACAATCGGAAATCCCAGAATCACAGAATCACAGAATTGTTATGATGTAGAAGGAGGCCATTCGGCCCATTGTGTCTGCACTGGCTCTCTGAGCATTGTAACTTAGTGCCAATCTCCTGCCTTTTCCCCGTAACCCTGCACATTGTTTCCATTTAGATAGTCATCTAATGCCCTCCTGAATGCTTCAATCAAACCTGCCTCCACCCCACTCCCAGGCAGCGCATTCCTGACCCTAACTACTCGCTGACAGCAACACCGATCCGGCAAAGTTAAACTGTGGTGTTAAGCAGCCAAATCATAAAGCAGCAAAAGGACAGGAGACTCCAGCGGAAGCCAAGCTAAACATAAGATGGTGGCAGGGCTGTGTCATCATCACCCTGGCACCAAAACCACCTCACTGGCATGAGCTGTGTCCGGTTATCTGGACCAGGAGTCATCCTGCTCCAGGTCAAAGGTTCGCCGCAAACATCGCTCCAAGAGAAAAACAAACAAATATGGGAAATGTTATGCGTGCTCCACAAACAAGAATTTTCTCTCCTGAACAGGAAGATCTGTGTCGACCTCCACCTCATCCAAAAGGTCGACGAGACAAACCAGCAAGGATCTGGTTCTGATTTAAAAAGGATTCTCCAAATCTTTTCACTGGGCTAGGGAACTGAACACTGTCTACAACATAACGCTGAGCAATGATGCTAAACCCAGCACTTGTTTATACCACAGAAAATATCACACACAAGAACATAGGAACAGGAGTAGGCCATTCGGCCCCTCGAGCCTGCTCTGCCAGTCAATAAGATCATGGCTGATCTGTTTGTGTTTCCATTTCCACATTCCCATCTAACCCCGATAACCTTTGATTCCCTTGCCTAACAAGAATCTATCTACCTCTGCCTTAAAAATATTCAATGACCCCGCCTCCACCACCTTCTGAGGCAGAGAGTTCCAAAGTCGCAGAACCCTCTGAGAGAAAAAAATTCTCCTCATCTCTGTCCTAAAAGGGTGACCCCTAATTTTAAAACAGTGCCCCCTAGTTATGGACTCACCCACAAGAGGAAACATCCTTTCCACATCCACCTTGTCAAGGCCGTTCAGGATCTTGTAAACTTCAATCAAATCACCCCTCACTCTTCTAAACTCCAGTGGAAACAAGCCCAGTCTGTCCGACCTTTCCTCATAAGACAACCCACTCATTCCAGGTATCAATCTAATAAACCTCCTCTGAACCACCTCCAATGCATTTACATCCTTCCTTAAATAAGGAGATCAAAACTGCACACAGTATTCGAGGTGCGATCTCCCCAATGCCCTGTATAACTGAAGCATAACATCCTTACTTTTATGTTCAATTCCTCTCGTAATAAAGGATAGCATTCCATTAACTAATTACTTGCTGTACCTGCAAACTAACTTTTTGTGACTCATGTACTAGAACACCCAGATCCCTCTGCACCTCAGAATTATGCAGTCATTCTCCATTTAAGAAATAGTCTTGTTCTTCCTGCCAAAGTGAAAAACTTCACATTTTCCCACATTAAGCTCCATTTGCCAGATCTTTGCCCACTCACTCAACCTATCTGTATCCATCTGCAACCTTCTCATGTCCTCTTCACCACATACTTTTCCACCTATCTTTGTGTCATCTGCGAATTTAGCTATTATGTCTTCACTCCCCTCATCTAAGTCATTGATGTAAATTGTAATAAGGTGAGGCCCCAGTATAGACCCCTGTGGGACTCCACTCGTCACATTCTGCCAATCAGAAAAATACCTATTTCTGCATACTCTCTGCTTCCTGCCAGCCAGCCAATCTTCTATCCATGTTAATATGTTACCCACTACACCATGCGCTTCTATTTTCTCTAATAACTTTTGATGTGGCACCTTATCGAATGCTTTCTGGAAATCCAAGTACAGCACATCTACAGGCTCCCCTTTATCCACTGCGCATGTTACTCCTTCAAAAAACTCCAATAAATTGGTTAAACATGATTTTTCACAAAACCATGCTGACTCTTCCCAATTGACTTGAGCTATTCTAAGTGCCCAGTGATAACCTCCTTAATGATCGATTCCAATAACTTCCCCATGACAGACGTCAAGCTAACTGGCCTATAGTTTCCTGTTTTCTGTCTCCCTCCCTTCTTGAATAGAGGGGGTATATTTGCTACTTCCCAGTCCGATGGAACCTTTCCAGAATCTAGCTAATTTTGGAACATTAACACCAGCACATCAACTACCTCATTAGCCGCCTCTTATAAGACCCGAGGATATAGTCCATTGGGACCCGGAGACTTGTCAGCCCACAGTTCCATCAATTTGCTCAATACCATTTCCCTAGTTACTGTAATTTCACCAAGTTCCTTTCTCCCGTTCACCTCCTGGTTTATAGCTGTTACTGGAATGTTTTTTGTATCCTCTATGATGAACACTGAAGCAAAATATATAATTTCTTCTGCCATTTCTTTATTATCTACTATTAATTCCCCACTGTCACTCTCTAGAGGACCAACACTCACTTTACTTACTCTTTTTGTAGAAACTCTTGCTATCCATTTTTACATTTCTAGCTATCTTCCTCTCATGCTCTAATTTCTTTCTCCTGATTAACTTTTCAGTCATTCTCTGTCATTCTTTATATTCTGACCAATCATCTGTCCTGCCGCTCATCTTTGCACAGTTATATGCTTTTTCCTTAAGTTTGATGCTTTCCTTAACTTCTCTAGTTAACCACAGATGGTGGGTCCTCCCCTTAGAATTTTTCTTTATAGAAGGAATGTACTTATTCTGAATGCTCTGAAATATCCCCTTAAATCTCTGCCACTGCTTCTCTGTTGATCTATCCTCTAGCCTATTTTCCCAGTTTACTTCAGCTAGCTCAGCTTTCATCCTCACACAATTGCCCTTATTTAAGTTTAAGATACTAGTCTTAGACCCACTCTTCTCATTTTCAAACTGGATATAAAATTCAATCATATTGTGGTCGCTGCTACCTAGCGGTGCCTTTACTCTGAGGTCATTAATTAATCCTGTCACATTACACAATACCAATTCTAATATAACCTGCTCTCTGGTTGGTTCCAGAACATGCTACTCAAATAAACTATCTCAAAAGCATTCTAAGAACTCCTCACCCAGGCTACAACTGCCAATGTGATTTTTCCAGTTTATATGTAGATTAAAGTCACCCATGATTATTGCCGTCCCTTTATCACAAGCACACAATATTTTCTCTTGAATACTTTGTCCTACACTGTGGTTACTGTTAGGGGGCCTGTAGACCACTCCCACTAATGACTTTTTTCCCCGACTATTCCTCATCTCCACCCAAACCGATTCTATATCCTGATCTCCTGAAACAAGGTCATCTCTAACTATTGCACCAGTGCCCTCTTTGATTAACAGCGCTGCCCCTCCACCTTTACCCAGCTTCCAATTCTTCTTGAATGTCATGTACCCTTCAATATTAAGGACCCAATCATTGTCGACCTGCAGCCATGTCTCTGTAATTACTATCAGATCATATTTATTTACTTCAATGTGGGCTATCAGTTCATTTACTTTGTTATGAATGCTACACACATTCAGACACAGAGCCTTTAGTTTTGTCTTTTTGTTACCTTTGTAACATCTAGTCTTGACTGTTGATAGATTCTTAGGTTTTTTCTCTCTGTCCCTTCCTGCCAATCTCTGACCCTCATTTCCCATGTTACTATTTTGCTTTCCTCTCTTGACTGTACACTTTGAATTGCTCCCTCTACCCAAAACTTCATCCATCATCCCTCTTGTTTAGTTTAAAGCCCTCTCTACTTCCCCAGTTATGTGATGTGCAAGGACACTGGTCCCAGCACAGTTCAGGTGTAAACCATCCCAACGATACAGCCCCCACTTTCCCCAGTACTGATGCCAGTGCCCCACAAACCGGAACCCACTTCTCCCTCGCCAGTCTTTGAGCCACACGTTCATCTCTCTGATCTTATTTGTCCTGTGCCAATTTGCACATGGCTCAGGTAACAATCCAGAGATTATTACCTTTGAGGTTCTGCTTAAATTGGTGCCTAGCTCCTCATATTAACTTTGCAGAACCTCTTTCCTAGTTCTACCTATGTCGTTAGTACCTACATGGACCATGACAACTGGATCCTCCCCCTCCCACTGCAAGTTCCTCTCCAGCCCTGAGCACATGTCCCGCACCCTGGGACCGGGCAGGTAACACAGCCGCCTGGACTCCTGCTCTTTGCTGCAGAGAACAGTGTCAATCCCCCTCACTATACTGTCCCCGACTACCACTACATTCCTGTTTACTCCCCCAGCTTGAACAGCCTCCTGTACCACAGAGCCATGGCCAGTCAGCTCATCCACCTTGCAGACTTCGCTTTCATCCACACAGGTTGTGAGCACCTGAAACCTGTTTGACAATCGCAAAGTCTGAGGCTCCTCCCCCACTGTCTGCTCGGTCCCATTACCTGCCTCACTGACAGTCACATCCTCCTGTCCCTCACTGCTGACCAAAACAGATGACCCTCTTCCAAGAGGTGTGACTGTCTTCTGGAACAAAGTGCCCAGGTATTTCTCCCCCTCCCTTATGTCGTGCAATGTCTGCATTTCGGCTTCCAGATCAATAATCCTGATCTGGAATTCCTCAAGATGCTAACACTTCCTGCTGACGTGTTTGTCCTGAATCGCCTTGGCATCCAAAAGCGCCCACATTCCACAGCTGCAACATAACACCTGTCCACCATTCTAACTTATGTTATTTAGTTAATTTACTTTAATTACATAAGAAGAAAACATGCTACAATTTACTGTGTTTATTCAATGTTAGTACTGCTGATTACTAAAGGTTATATGCTTCCTAACTACAAGGAATGTGTTTTAGATATTTGTTTAAATTACTTTATTTTTATTGCCTTTTGTAAATCTTTATTGTTTGATTTTAAAGATTTCAAATTTTGGTTTATTATTTTAAAGTTTTAGTTCTTTTTATTTATGGATCTACCTGAACTCACCTGTCCTGAGCTGCTTTCTCACACACTGTCCCTTAGACTGAGCACCTACCGGCCAATCAGCTTACCAGCTTCCTGTGACATCACAGTTGCTTCTTCTCCCCGCCCCCACAGCCCCAGCCCTGGCCCCGCCCCCCAGCCCAACCCCCAGGCCCGCCCCATTACCCAGCCCCACTCCCTCAGCCCTGCCCCCGGCCCAGCCCCCTCAGCCCCACCCCCCGCTCCCCGTCCCTCCCCCAGCCCTGCCCAGCTCCCCCGCCCCACTTCCCAGCCCCACTCCGCTCCCCAGCTCTGCTCTGACTCCCAGCAACATACCCAAGGTACCCAAACTGAACTCCCCCTACTCTCCGCACTCTTTTCAAACTGAACTCCCCCCACTCTCCGCACTCTTTTCAAACTGAACTCCCCCCACTCTCCGCACTCTTTTCAAACTGAACTCCCCCCACTCTCCGCACTCTTTTCAAACTGAACTCCCCCCACTCTCCGCACTCTTTTCAAACTGAACTCCCCCCCACTTTCCACGTCCTTTTCAAACTTATGAAGTGAGTTCAACAGCAACGTGATGAGGTTACCAAGGTGGGGTCATCCCCCCTGTCACTCAGCCAATGGAATGGTCCCATTCTGAAATGGATCCCTTCACATCTGTCTCCACCTGACAGATCTCAACAAGGCGGTGACAAGGGAAATCCACCCAATGTCCTCAGTGGGTGTCAGCTTGGTCAAACTCTCCAAGAGAACCGTCTCCTCGAAACTTGATGCCAACAGCAGCCCCTGGCAGGTTCTGTTAGATGAAGAATGTAAATTGCTGACAATTTTTATCATCCTCTGGCAGGTTTTGCTGTAATCGTTTGCCATTCGGTGTAACCTCCGCACCTGAGATTGTTCAGCGCACAATGTCGGCCATTTTACACAGCCAGGAACGAGTGGCCCACCATGTGGACCGTGTCCTTGTCCACAATACAACCGCCAGGGAACACAACATAGACTCACGGCTGCCTTGAAACACTTGCCAGAAGCAGAATTGACTGAATGATAAGTGCACATTATCTGAGGCCTCCATTTAGTTTTTGGGCCGTATTGTGAGCAGCAGAGGCACCATGGTGAACCCACACAAAACAAAGACAATCAGTGCGTCCCATTGCAGACCTCCAGAGATTCCTGGGCACAGTGAACCAGTTAGAGTTTCTGCTCAGCCTGGGACAGGTCACAGAGCCTCTCATTAACCCCCAGCATGGGATGCAAGCACTCCACCAGATCAAAGACAGGCTGCTCTCACCAGGTACCTTGGCTCACTATGACCCGTCCCCGCCAACTACAATCGCTGCAGGAGCCTCGGTCAACAGGCCTAGGAGCAGTTTAGTTCTGAGACCAGTTGGATGGATGTCACCGACTGGTATATTATGCAACTAGCGGGCAGTCAGACACAGAGATGTAGCATGCAGTTATTGAAAAAGAGGCTCTCGCAGTGACATGGGCCTGTGAGAAGTTCTCTGGCTATATAGTTGGGCTGAAAGTGATCGAGACAGATCACAAACCATTGGTCTCACTATTGGACAAGGAAGAACTCACCAGGAAGCCCCCAGAATTCAGAGGTTCCACTTGCATCTCATGTGTTTTGAATACAGGACAGTGTATGTCCAGGGCCCAGGGTCAAACAACTGAGGACACACTGTCCAGGGCCACAGTCAGACATCCTGTGACACATGATGTCAATCTGGTTGACAAACTCGAGTCATATTCCCAGTTTGACTGCCGATGTGCTCCAAAAAGCTGCAGCAGATACGCCAAGGACAGATTTGAGACGAGGAGTGTCTCTGCCTGTGTCAGATCTGCCAACAAGACTAGAAACTGCACTGTCCAGGGGGCAATGTTCTGAAAATTTACTTTCAATAGCAGAAACCCTGGACTGTTACTGATGACCTGCTAGCTTATAATGAGCGATTGGGTCATTCCCATCTCACTCGGGCCAAGGCCACTTGGTCATCACAAAGTGCAGAGCAGGATCCCAATCTGCTAGTGGCCGGGAATATCGAGAGCAATCGAAGAGATCATCATTTTACTTCGAGGGGGTTTTAACAGCACAGACGCTCCTTTCCCCCTCACCCTTAGACTGTGGATACCTTGGGGAGCCGGTGAGATGTTGAAATCCGTGTTTCCTGGAAAACTGAGTGACATATTCAGGAGCAAATTGTTGGATACCACCTGGTCCAGGATGTCCTGGATCACAAACATTTCTCTCAATGATCTAATGACCGACTCTGGGGTCGTTGTGTGTAAATGTTTCACTTCAATCCACAGTGAGGAGGAAGGACTTTCCATTGAATAGGTCCATTTCCAAATGTTCGCACAGTCTGATCGGGAATTGTGTGGGGATCAGATGTTCCCTGTGGATTAGTTTGTACAGCGTTGCTCACCAGACAGTTTAAAATCACCTCTTCCCATCATTTCCAAAGGGGCTTTGGCCATATCGATCCATCCACCCCATCAGAGCTGCTGATGGACAGAATGCTTCACACTCAACACCCCACACTGCCGAGGAAACTCAGCCCAGGCTTGGCAGTCAGGGACTATCAGAAGGTTCCGGACTGTGACCAGTCCTATAGACACAACAAGCTCCCACTTACAAGAGGAGGTAGTGGACTGGAGCCCTGCCCAGGTTATACAGAGGTGACGAGGTGTTGCTGTCCTGAGCTGCCGCTCTTACTTGATACGTACCCCCCAGAACCGATTGCACATCAGACAGAACCGGAGAAGTTTTCCCCTCTCCTTAGGGGTGAATCTTCCATCAGACACTTCAGCAAACCAGGCGGAGACACCCAAATAACTGAAGCATCAAGTTTACCGAGTGGAATTCTCCGGTTCTGTCAGCAGCGGCTGGCCCGACAGGCGGGAGTGGAAAATTCGGACTGAGGCCCAAAGAGTGAATTCCGCTGGCAGGAAACAGGTTGGAATTTTCCCCTCAGCTTTTTAATAGCGGGGTGATAGCTGTCAGCTTTCTCACCATCCTTGTTGGGAACCCCGCCTGCATTGGTGTGTCATGAATACTCATTAAATACACGCACCATCGGAATCACGTTCCCCCCTCTCGATTACCTGTCGGGAAATGAGAATTGGTCTGAATCACAGTCGGATCTAAGTGGCGAGTAGTTATCCACCCTCCCTTCAAGCTGAGTGTAACACACCAGACCAAACGGAAACAGCCCCCGGGTGGTCAGCAGCTGGGAACACTGAGGCTGCTGGGGGTGTCTCAGGGGCTGATCACAGTGGCTGGTGGGTTTCTCTGGGTGGGCTGCACTCAGTATGTGCTGCAGATCTCAGGCAGGGCTGCTCTCTACCAAACATGGGGCCCGGGGTGGGGCAGGGGGGTGGGGGGAATGTTGACAGAGACGTGAGGGTGAAGGGAACAGGGGAGGGTTGGGTCGGGGAGGGGAAAGATGGCAGGCAGAGGCCTGATTGCAGGTGGTGGAGCTGGAAGGGATCCACGGAGACAGAGCGTGAGACAATAAAACCATAAGACGTAGGAGCAGAATTGGCCATTCGACCCATCGAGTCTGCTCCGTCATTCAATGAGATCATGGCTGATCTGATAATCCTCAACTCCACTTTCCTGCCTTTTCCCCATAACCCTTGTTTCCCTTACTGATTAAAAATCTGTCTATCTCAGCCTTGAATATACTTAATGACCCAGCCTCTACAGCCCTCTGTGGTAAAGAATTCCACAGATTCACTACCCTCTGAGAGAGGAAATTCCTCCTCATCTCTGTTTTAAATGGGCGACCCCTTACTCTGAGATTATGCCCTCTGATCCTAGACTCTCCCACAAGGGGAAACAGCCTCTCAGCATCTACCCTGTCAAACCCCCTAAGAATCTTATATGTTTCAATAAGGTTGCCTCTCATTCTTCTAAACTCCAATGAGTACAGGCACAACCTACTCAACCTCTCCTCATAAGAAAATCCCTCCATCCCCAGGATCAACCTAGTGCTGTGTATAGTTTCAGCACAACTTCCCTATTTTTATACTCCATTCCCTTTGAAATAAAGGCCAACATTCCATTTGCCTTCCCTATTACCTGTTGAACTTGTATGTTAGCTTTTTGTGATTCATGCACAAGGACCCCCAAATCCCTCTGCTGCAGCTTTCTGCAGTCTTTCTCCATTTAAATAATATTCAGCTCCTCTGTTCTTGCTGCCAAAATGCAGAACCTCACACTTTCCCACATTATATTCCATCTGCCAAGTTTTTGCCCACCCACTTAACCTGTCTGTATTCCTCTGTAGACTCTTTGTGTCATAGAAACATAGAAACTAGGAGCAGGAGGAGGCCATTCGGCCCTTTGAGCCTGCTCCCCCATTCATTATGATCATGGCTGATCATCCAACTCAATAACCTGCTCCCACTTTCTCCCCATATCCTTTGATCCCTTTCGCCCCAAGAGCTATATCTAACTCCTTCTTGAAAACATACAATGTTTTGGCCTCAACTACTTTCTGTGGTAGCGAATTCCACAGGGTCACCACTCTCTGGGTGAAGAAATTTCTCCTCATCTCAGTCCTAAATGGTCTACCCCATATCCTCAGACTGTGACCCCTGGTTCTGGACTCCCCCCACCATCGGGAACATCCTTCCTGCATCTACCCTGTCTAGTCCTGTTAGAATTTTATAGGTTTCTATGAGATCCCCCCTCATTCTTCTGAACTCCAGCGAACATAATCCTAATCGACTCAATCTCTCCTCATATGTCAGTCCCGCCATCCCAGGAATCAGTCGGGTAAACCTTTGCTGCACTCCCTCTATAGCAAGAACATCCTTCCTCAGATAAGGAGACCAAAACTGCACACGATATTCCAGGTGTGGTCTCACCAAGGTCCTGTACAATTGCAGCAAGACATCCCTGTTCCTGTACTCGAATCCTCTGGCTATGAAGGCCAACATACCATTTGCCTTCTTTACTGCCTGCTGCACCTGCATGCTTACCTTCAGCGACTGGTGTACCAGGACACCCAGGTCTCGTTGCACATTCCCCTCTCTCAATTTATAGCCATTCAGATAATAATCTGCCTTCCTGTTTTTGCTACCAAAGTGGATAACCTCACATTTATCCACATTATACTGCATCTGCCATGCATTTGCCCACTCACTCAGCTTGTCCAAATCACACTGAAGCATCTCTGCATCCTCCTCACAGCTCACCCTCCCACCCAGCTTTGTGTCATCTGCAAATTTGAAGATATTACATTTAGTTCCCTCATCTAAATCATTAATATATATTGTGAATAGCTGGGGTCCCAGCACTGATCCCTGTGGTACCCCACTAGTCATTCGGAAAAAGACCCATTTATTCCTAATCTTTGTTTCCTGTCTGCCAACCAGTTTTCTATCCATCTGAATACACTACCCCCAATCCCATGCACTTTAATTTTACACGTTAATCTCTTATGTGGGACTTTGTCGAAAGCCTTCTGAAAGTCCAAATAAACCACATCCACTGGCTTCCCCTCATCAACTCTACTAGTTACATCACTGAAAAATTCCAGTAGATTTGTCAAGCATGATTTCCCTTTCATAAATCCATGCTGACTCTGTCTGATTCTGCCACTGTTTCCCACATGCTCAGCTATTAAATCTTTTATAATGGACTCTAGAATTTTCCCCACTACCGATGTCAAGCTGACTGGTCTATAATTCCCTGTTTTCTCTCTGCCTCCCTTTTTAAATAGTGGGGTTACATTAGCTACCCTCCAATCTGTAGGAACTGTTCCAGAGTCTATAGAATCTCGGAAGATAACCACCAATGCATCCACTATTTCTAGGGCCACTTCCTTAAGTGCTCTGGGATGTAGATTATCAGGTCCTGGGGATTTATCGGCCTTCAATCCCATCAATTTCCCCAACACCATTTCCTTACTATACTGATTTCTTTCAGTTCCTCCCTCTCACTAAACCCTGTGTTCTCCAACATTTCTGGTATGTTATTAGTGTCCTCCTTTGTGAAGACAGAAACAAAGTATGTATTTAGTTGGTCAGCCATTTCTTTGTTCCCATTATAAATACCCCTGTTTCTGACAGTAAGGGACCTACATTTGTCTTCACCAATCTTTTTCTCTTCACATACCTATAGAAACTTTTACAGACAGTTTTTATGTTCCCCTCAAGCTTACTCTTGTACTCTATTTTCCCCTTCTTAATCAATCCCTTGGTCCTCCTTTGCTGAATTCTAAATTGCTCCCGATCCTCAGGCCTGTTTTTTTTTCTGGCCAATTTGTATGCCTCTTCCTTGGATCTAATACTATCTCTAATTTCCCTTGTAAGCCATGGTTGGCCACCTTTCCTGTTTTACTTTTGCTACCTTTGAGGTCCTACTTTTCAACTTACTTCCTAACTCCCTGTATTCATCCTCACCACTTGCCTTCCCACCTATTTTTGTGTCATCTGCAAACTTGACGATAGTACATTCACTTCCCACATCCAAGTCATTAATATATATTGTAAATAATTGTGATTCCAGCACTGATCCCTGTGACACTCCATTAGTTACAGGTTGCCATCCCGAAAATGCCCCCCCTTATCCCAACTCTCTGTCTACTATTAGTTAGCCAATCCTCTACCCATGCTAATATGCTACCCTGACACCATGGGCTCTAATCTTATTAAGTAGCCTTATGTGCGGTGCCTTATTGAACTCCTTTTGGAAATCCAAATATATTACATCTACTGGTTCCCCTTTATCTATCCTGCTTGTTACCTCCTCAAAGAATTCTAATAAATTTGTCAGGCATGATTTCCCCTTCATGAAGCCATGCTGACTCTGCTTGATTAGATTATGTATTTCTAAATGCTCTGCTATTATATCCTTTATAATAGACTCCAACATTTTCCCAATGACGGATGTGAAGTTAACTGGCCGATAGTTACCTGTTTTTGTCTCCCTCCCTGAATAAGGATGTTACATTGACCATTCTCCAATCCTCTGGGACCTTTCCAGACTCTGAGGATTCTTGGAAGATTACTACCAGTGCATCCACTATCTCCATAACTACTTCCTTTAATATCCTAGGATGCAACCCATCAGGTCCAGGGGACTTATCGGCCTTTAGCCCCATTAGTTTCCCTAGTGCTTTTTCTCTCCTGATAGTTATTGTATTTATTTCCTCTCCCCCTTTTGCTTATTGATTATTTAGTATTTTTGGAATACTATTAGTGTCTTCTAGCAGGGGTGTGAGTGGGCTTCACATGGCAGGGGTGGGAGGGGACAGACTCACGCTCTAGAGTAGGGAAGAGGGGAGTTAGTGGATTCTTTTTTTATTCATTTACGGGATGTGGGTGTCGCTGGCTGGGCCAGCATTTATTGCCCATCCCTAGTTAGAAACATAGAAACTAGGAGCAGGAGGAGGCCATTCGGCCCTTCGAGCCTGCTCCCCCATTCATTATGATCATAGCTGATCATTCAACTCAATATCCTGCTCCCCCTTTCTCCCCATACCCTTTGATCCCTTTCGCCCCAAGAGCTATATCTAACTCCTTCTTGAAAACATACAATGTTTTGGCCTCAACTACTTTCTGTGGTAATGAATTCCACAGGCTCACCACTCTCTGGGTGAAGAAATTTCTCCCCATCTCAGTCCTAAATGGTCTACCCCATATCCTCAGACTGTGACCCCTGGTTCTGGACTCCCCCACCATCGGGAACATCCTTTCTGCATCTACCCTGTCTAGTCCTGTTAGAATTTTATAGGTTTCTATGAGATCCTCCCTCATTCTTCTGAACTCCAGTGAATATAATCCTAACCGACTCAATCTCTCCTCATATGTCAGTCCCGCCATCCCAGGAATCAGTCGGGTAAACCTTCGCTGCACTCCCTCTATAGTAAGAACATCCTTCCTCAGATAAGGAGACCAAAACTGCACACAATATTCCAGGTGTGGTCTCACCAAGGCCCTGTATAATTGCAGCAAGACATCCCTGTTCCTGTACTCGAATCCTCTGGTCAGTCCAAGTTAGACCTTGAGCAGGTGGTGGTGAGCTGGCTTCTTGAACCGCTGCAGTCTACTAGCACAAGGGCGGAGGGTGACACACAGACACTTATGGAGGGGGAGGAAAATAGTGTTGTAGTCAGTCCCGAAGGAACGGGGGTGGGGCAGTGGGCGGAGGTGCTGAGTGACAGACAGCCATAATTCCGGTACTGAGGACAAAAGGTCAGGTTGAGAATGTAAAGGCAGTGCTGGGGCTCTGTGGGCCATGCTCCAGGGTATGCATGGCACGCACATCATAGTCGCTCTCAAGGTAAGGGCGAGGCCTGTGTGCCCAATGCGGGTTGGCAGAGCTCAGTGTGCAGAATGTGGTGATAGACTCACACTCGGTGATCCTGGGATGCCTGGCTCAGTACTGGGCTGCAGATGGGATGGTCAAGGTCAGAGGAGGCGTCTTCAGCCTGTAGATGGGGAAAGGGTAATAAAGTGAGGGAATACTTGAAGCGCTCATGGTGGGGGAGGGGGGGGGGGGGGGGTGAGGTGTGAGGGAGTCACCTCTGCAAGTGACTGCGCACATCCTCAATATGGGGAGGGGTGGGATCCACATGGGGCATGGTGGGGAGGGTGGGGGGCAGTAGGAATATCCTCAACAGTAACCATGGTCTCCAGTGTTACTGGGAGAGGCTGGGGGGAGACCGCAGGGGGGTCTATCTGCACATCGGGGGGGGTCCAGGGTGTTCAGGGGAACATGATCGGTAACAGAGGGAGGATTGAAGCTGGAAGCAGAACTGCAGAACCACCACCTTGAGACCCCAATTAATGACGCAATTTAGAAATCAAACTGGAACAAAATCTCCACAGGAGGGGCCTGAGACAGAGTGGGAGGGGCCTGAGACAGAGTGGGAGGGGCCTGAGACAGAGTGGGAGGGGTCTGAGGCAGAGTGGGAGGGGCCTGAGACAGAGTGGGAGGGGTCTGAGGCAGAGTGGGAGGGGCCTGAGACAGAGTGGGAGGGGTCTGAGGCAGTGTGGGAGGGGTCTGAGGCAGAGTGGGAGGGGGCCTGAGGCAGTGTGGGGGGGGTCTGAGGCAGCATGGGAGGGGTCTGAGGCAATGTGGGGGGGCCTGAGGCAGTGTGGGAGGGGCCTGTGGCAGTGTGGGAGGGGCCTGAGGCAGTGTGGGAGGGGCCTGAGGCAGTTTGGGAGGGGCCTGGGGCCGTGTGGGAGGGGCCTGGGGCAGTTTGGGAGGGGCCTGAGGCAGTGTGGGGGGGGCCTGAGGCAGTGTGGGAGGGGCCTGAGGCAGTTTGGGAGGGGCCTGAGGCAGTGTGGGAGGGGTCTGAGGCAGTGTGAGAGGGGTCTGAGGCAGAGTGGGAGGGGTCTGGGGCAGAGTGGGAGGGGTCTGGGGCAGAGTGGGAGGGGTCTGGGGCAGAGTGGGAGGGGTCTGGGGCAGTGTGGGAGGGGTCTGAGGCTGTGTGGGAGGGGTCTGGGGCATTGTGGGTGGGGCCTGGGGCATTGTGGGTGGGGCCTGGGGCATTGTGGGTGGGGCCTGGGGCATTGCGGGTGGGGCCTGGGGCATTGTGGGTGTGGCCTGGGGCAGTGTGGGAGGGGTCTGGGGCAGTGTGGGTGGGGCCTGGGGCAGTGTGGGTGGGGCCTGGGGCAGTGTGGGTGGGGTCTGGGGCAGTGTGGGTGGGGCCTGGGGCAGTGTGGGTGGGGCCTGGGGCAGTGTGGGTGGGGCCTGGGGCAGTGTGGGAGGGGTCTGGGGCAGTGTGGGTGGGGCCTGGGGCAGTGTGGGTGGGGCCTGGGGCAGGGTCAATCGAGTGGTTAGGGTCTGGAACGCTCTGTCGGAGAGTGTGGGGGAGACAGAGTCAATCGAGATATCCAAGACGGATAAGCAGCAGAACCGAAACAGAAGTTTACAGGGATACAGAGAAAAGGCAGGTGAGTGGGACTTGGTGAGTTGCTTTTGCAGAGAAGCAGTACAGACATGATGGGCCAAATGGCCTCCTTCTGTGCTGAAGCCATTCCGTGATTCAAATTTAAGGTAATTGATTAAAGAAGTGAGTTGTTGTCTGTGATGGACTGGCACCCCATCCTGCGCGTACCCCATCCTGCGCGTACCCCATCCTGCGCGTACCCCATCCTACGCGTACCCCGTCCTGCGCGTACCCCGTCCTGCGCGTACCCTGTCTTGCGCGTACCCCGTCCTGCGCGTACCCCGTCCTGCGCGTACCCCGTCCTGGGCGTACCCCGTCCTGGGCGTACCCCGTCCTGCGTGTACCCCGTCCTGCGCGTACCCTGTCCTGGGCGTGCCCCGTCCTGCGTGTACCCCGTCCTGGGCGTACCCTGTCCTGGGCGTACCCTGTCCTGCGCGTACCCCGTCCTGGGCGTACCCTGTCCTGGGCGTGCCCCGTCCTGCGTGTACCCCGTCCTGGGCGTACCCTGTCCTGGGCGTGCCCCGTCCTGCGCGTACCCTGTCCTGGGCGTGCCCCGTCCTGCGTGTACCCCGTCCTGGGCGTACCCTGTCCTGGGCGTACCCTGTCCTGCGCGTACCCTGTCCTGGGCGTGCCCCGTCCTGCGTGTACCCCATCCTGGGCGTACCCTGTCCTGGGCGTACCCCATCCTGCGTGTACCCCGTCCTGGGCGTACCCTGTCCTGGGCGTACCCTGTCCTGCGCGTACCCTGTCCTGCGCGTACCCTGTCCTGGGCGTGCCCCATCCTGCGTGTACCCCGTCCTGGGCGTACCCTGTCCTGGGCGTACCCTGTCCTGCGCGTACCCCGACCTGCGCGTACCCCGTCCTGCGTGTACCCCGTCCTGCGCGTACCCCGTCCTGGGCGTACCCTGTCCTGGGCGTACCCCGTCCTGGGCGTACTTCATCTCCCCATGGCCTAGAATTGGATGAAGCAGCCCTGTAAGAGTGAGTGAGTGAGTGAGTGAGTGAGTGAGTGAGTGAGTGAGTGAGTGAGTGAGTGAGTGAGTGAGTGAGTGAGTGAGTGAGTGAGTTAGTTGTGAGTGAGTGAGTGAGTGAGTGAGTGAGTTAGTTGTGAGTGAGTGAGTGAGTGAGTGAGTGAGTGAGTTAGTTGTGAGTGAGTGAGTGAGTGAGTTGTGTGAGTGAGTGAGTGAGTGAGTTAGTTGTGAGTGAGTGAGTGAGTGAGTGAGTGAGTGAGTGAGTGAGTGAGTGAGTGAGTGAGTGAGTGAGTGAGTGAGTGAGTGAGTGAGTGAGTGAGTGAGTGAGTTGTCTGAATGGACAGTGGGAGCAGATTCCATAGGGATTTCCAGAAGGGATTTGGATGTTGAGTTGACAGAGTGAAAGGTGTCGGGTCCGTGGGGAAGGACTGGGGTGAGTTTCCCCAATCCTGTCAGGGGGGCCGGTCCGGGCCGGGCCGGGCGGGTTTGGGTCTTTGACAGTTCGGTTAGCGCGCGGCTGACTCCAGAGCGCGCCCACCAATCGATAGATCGGAATGACACGCGGGGACGATGGGACATGCGCCCGACATCACCGCGCGTCACTTTACGTGTCGGCGAGCGGGAAGCGAAAACGCCGGCCATTATTCCGGAACAATCTCACGTGGAGGTTGAGGTTGGTCAGCACCAGGTGAAGTAGATTTACAGTTTTGGGGTGGAAATCAGTTCAGTTCTCATTTTAATGGCAATTAAACAGCGTTTTTTATTTTAAATGTCTTTTCATTAAAAATTCAATGTTCACATTTCTAACAGGAGCTCCAGCTGTTGGGATGCAGGAATTACAGTGACTGTTTACATAAAATATTTCTATTATAAATATGGTAATAAAAAATTGGACAGCATCGTGTGAGATATCGTGTAGGAAGTTTAATTTAAATTCTGCAGATTCCCGACTGTGGATGAATCCAAGTTACCCGATCCAGCAGCCCATTATGGCAATCCCTCTGGAAACCACCCTCCAAATCCCTCTGGAAATCCCCCTCCAAATCCCTATCCAAATCCCTCTGGAAACCACCCTCCAAAACCCTATCCAAATCCCTCTGGAAATCCCCCTCCAAATCCCTATCCAAATCCCTCTGGAAACCACCCTCCAAAACCCTATCCAAATCCCTCTGGAAACCACCCTCCAAATCCCTCTGGAAACCACCCTCCAAATCCCTCTGGAAATCCCCCTCCAAATCCCTATCCAAATCCTTCTGGAAACCACCCTTCAAATCCCTCTGGAAACCACCCTCCAAATCCCTATCCAAATCCCTCTGGAAACCACCCTCCAAATCCCTATCCAAATCCCTCTGGAAACCACCCTCAAAATCCCTATCCAAATCCCTCTGGAAACCACCCTCCAAATCCCTATCCAAATCCCTCTGGAAATCCCCCTCCAAATCCATATCCAAATCCCTCTGGAAATCCCCCTCCAAATCCCTATCCAAATCCCTCTGGAAACCACCTTCCAAATCCCTATCCAAATCCCTCTGGAAACCACCCTCCAAATCCCTCTGGAAACCACCCTCCAAATCCCTCTGGAAACCACCCTCTAAATCCCTCTGGAAACCACCCTCCAAATCCCTCTGGAAACCACCCTCCAAATCCCTCTGGAAATCACCCTCCAAATCCCCCTCCAAACCCCTCTGGAAATCCCCCTCCAAATCCCTATCCAAATCCCTCTGCAAATCCCCCTCCAAAACCCTCTGCAAATCCCCCTCCAAATCCCTCTGCAAATCCCCCTCCAAAGCCCCCTCCAGATCCCCCTCGAAAGCCCTCTCCAAATCCCTTTCTAAATCCCTCTCCAAATCCCTATCCAAATCTCCAGATTTCCAGAGGGATTTGGTTAGGGATTTCTCCAAACCCCCTCTCCAAATACCCCTCTCCAAATCCCTTTTCGATTCTCCCTCCAAATCCCTCTGGAAATTCCCCTCCAAATCCCTATCCAAATCTCCAACCCCCCACCCCCCAAACCCCCTCTCCAAATTCCCCTCCAAATACCCCTCCAAATCCCTATCCAAATCCCTCTGGAAATCCCCCTCCAAATCCCTCTCCAAATCCCTCTGGAAATCCCCCTCCAAATCCCTCTCCAAATCCCTCTGGAAATCCCCCTGAAATCCCTATCCAAATCTCCAACCCCCCCCCCTTCCAAATCCCCCCCTCCAAATCCCCCCCCCCAAATCCCCAAATCTCTCTTCAATCCCTCTTCAAACTGGTTCACTACCAGTCGCACAATCGGGGGCAGGTGGGGTGAGCGAGTTACCCACTA